>NW_028122394.1:0-78186 GCF_965194805.1 Balaenoptera borealis | reverse complement strand
GCTGGAGCGGAGGAAGCGGGTGCCGTGCGGTAAGCGGTGTCCCAGCCCCCTGGCCGCCCCTTCGCGATGTGGCCGACGGGAGCAGCCCCCCTGTTGCCGGGTTGTGCAGGAATCCAGCTCCCGCGTCCTCCGGTCTTCCCCGCCCCAGGCCGCGCGCCGCCGGCCTCCGGGTCGCCGTTTCCTGCAGCCTGAGAACAGCCCCCGCCTCCCGCTCGTGTCCCTGGCTTGGCCGGAGCCGGGGAGCGGTGTCAGAGACCGCAGGCGCATGTGACCCTCACCGCCGTTTCGCCCACCCCGTGTGTCCCCAGGCGTTGGCAGCCCCGGTCTCCACCACGGTCCTTTGGAAGCACTTTTCCGGTACCGTCTCCTGTAACCGCCCCGCGATGAACATTGCCTTCGGCCGCTAGTCGTCACTTGTGTTTTCCTTTCCTGGAGGGATCATGGCGCATTTCTCCGGGGGCTCCTTTGCCTAAACTTTGCAGGGGCGCTCCTCACCGTGGCCGGTCCACCCCACGCCAGGGTGGAGGTTCCCTGATCATGGGATGCTCCCCAGGGAAGGCATCACTGTAGGCGATAGGCAGACCTGGCATGAAATAACAAAGCGACACAAGTGGAGAGTTCCCTTTGGGTAGTCCTGACGATTACACACCATGGAGTCCATGCCAAGCCTTGTTAATCACTTTTGCTCTTTGAATTGTCACACCAACCCGGAAGGGAGCTAGTAGTCAGCAGCCCGTTTCCCAAAGGCCAAACTACCTACAGTACGAGGAGGCTACAGTAAAGGCAGGCACACAGTGCTGGGGAGTGGTGCCCTGCTTCTGTGGTCTTGTGGCTTCGCAGCTGAAAGAGAGAGTCAGTGAGAAAGCTCCCCTTTGGCCCAGAGCTGTGTCTTCAGCCCGTCTCTACCGTGTCCAGCTGAATCCTGGGGGGGGGACCGAAGTGACAGAATAGGAATGTATTTATGCTTTTGTGGCTTCCTTCTGACTCTCTCCTTCAGCAGTGTTCAAGAGGTTTCTTTTGGTACAACGTATTTCAGAAAACCCCTGAAAAGAAAATGGTAGGGAAATCCTGGTGCAGGTGACAGCAGAGATGGCAGGATCCTTCTGCATCTGTTAGGAGGACACCGACTGTCTTGCTCACGGCTTTCTATCTGTAGTGTCAATGGCTCCTTGCGTGAAGGGAGGATAACCCCCTCCGGGGAAGTGGTCCCATGCTCACAGGGTTGATGAGGACGACCCAGAACACAGAGCTAAACACACCATCCTTGCTTGCGTGTCTGGAAGGAGAACAATGTCTCCTAGGCTAATGATAACAAATAAATAATAGGTGATATGATCGATTACTCCCTGAGTGCCCAGTATATTCTGACATTCTTTGCACGGATTCAGTTCTTTCATCCCGAGAGCCAGACACTATTTTTTTGCCCTTTAGAGCAGCGGAGACTGAGCCACAGCGAGGTTATGTCCCATGGCTATCTGTGGCACAGATGGGACTGGCCCTCCTGCAGGCTGACTGCAGCCCCCCGCCCAACCGGACAGCATGTCATGCCATGAAAGGTGAGGACACTGAACACCTGGCCCAGAGGCAGCAGTGGGAAAGCACTGAGCAGCTGGCAGTCAGAACCCTCTGCACAGCTCTGTGACCTCTCTGGGCTTCAGCCTCCCACCTCTGCAGCCAGGAGCACAGCTGGACTGTCTCCGAAGACCCTTGCGGCCCTGAAAAAGGAGAGGCCGGATTCAGCCTCCAGTGATGTCATAACCGGCACCATGTGGCCGGGAGGTGAGACAGCTGTAGTGTAGGTTTGGTCCTTTGAGTCTAGGCTGTGTGCCCTTGGGTAAGTTGCTCAACCTCTCTGGAATTGGCACCGTCGCTCCAGACCATGCAGGTTCACTGAGTGTGTCCAAATGCTGTGGCGGTGACTCGTTCCATGGGGCTTGTTGGAGGAGATCCCCACGCCCTCTGGCACTGGGTAAGCAAGGTTCCTATCCATCTCTGCCCTCACCATGAGCTTGCTTGCAAAGCAGGGAGCCTTTCTCCAGGAGCTTGTTGGGAGCTAAAGGATTCTCCGTGCACAGATGTCAGTGTGGAGATAGCGATCAGAAAGGACACCGTTCGGGAAGCCCGAGCTAGGAGCCAGGCCACTGTCTCGCTTATTCCCCCTCTTGGAAATTAATCTTTTCTGTAGAAAGGAGGAAATGACATCTCAGAGAGTATCAGTGACTTGCCAGGTCAGGAAGTGGCACGGTGGCTGTGAACCCGGGTGCCTGACACCAGCACCCACGCACGCAGCACGGGCCGGCTCCCGAAATGCCCTCTTCACACAGGGCACCTGTGGCCGATCTTGGTCCTGACTTCTGAGCCTCTTGTCTCCTCTTTCTCTTGGAGTGCCCATGAAATAGGAATTCCCTCCCCAGACCGCCAGGGGGCCCAGCACCTGAACTATATCACCTGTCCCCTCAGCACACACGTCTTGCTAATAAACACCACCAGGCCCTCCGCACTGCAGCACCACCATCACTCTGCAGCGGAACACGTGAAGTCCTCCTTCTGAAACCAAGTCTCCGGGAAACGGCTGGGAAATGCCCACCAGACAAATCCAAGTCACTTTCGGGGTGTCAGGTAGCCACGGGCTGGATTTTGAGGGAAGGGACGATGTCAGGCTGATCTAGGGAGGCACTGGCGAAGATTCAGGGCCAAGCCCCTGCAGGGAGCCGTCAGGGGTGGCGAGTGTCCTGTCCGTAGCCCTGGGCGAGCCAAGACTGATGTTGCGTGTGGGGAGGCAGGGGGCAGAGCTGCTCCAGGCGTGTGTGGTCCACACAGTGGGGCATGTGTGAAGTGTTCCCGGGACTCAGGCACACACTTCAATGTATGTGCAGCCTATGAGAGCCTCTAATTTTCAGAATTGCTCCTCCACGTGTTAAGGTGATTTTACGTGTTGAAGGGAAAAATGGGTTTCCCATATCGTGTCCTTTTACATTTTTTCTTAGCGATTCCTTTTACTGACCAGGGTGAAAACTGTGGCAGAAAATACAAATAGGTCTTTCCAGGGTGTGTTAGACGCAAGCCCCGTGTAGAAGTCAAACAAGAGGGGTGTGTGGGATTCCATCCCCTCTGGGTGCTTTTCCAGGCTCTCATCACCGAGGACTGAGTTTGGCAGGGGCCCCCAGAGAAGGAAAATGAGAAACGGACCACTTGCTCTGCAATCCATACTCCTAAGGGGAATAGAGGGAGTGCGTCCTCTGTGTGTCCGATGCCCTGTGTCTTCTGGGCGAGGCTTTCATTTGGAGCTGAGAAGCTGAAGCTCACATTAACCTAAGCGGCTAAGACGCTCCGTGTGTGTGTGTGTGTGTGTGTGTGTGTGTGTGTGTTTTCGGGGGTGGGGGTGGGGGTGGGGTCCTCTTTGGTCCAGAGCCGAGGTCTCTGCACTTCCAGCCCAGTTCCCCACGCCAGCCCTGATGGGCACGGAGTCTCTTTGTCCAAGACAGACAAAGGAAGACAGAGCCAGAATGAAGTCAACAACTTTTATTACAGCTCACATATTTCATAGAAAAAGGAATGTAGCGTCAGGTCCGGTTGTATGAAAAACGGTAAAATGCAGGTTCGTCCTGGTTGCTCTGTTGACACCCGGGGCAGGCTCTCCGCGACATCAGGCACAGCAGCTGCACTTGTCCGAGGCCCCTTTGCAGACGCAGCCCTGGGCACACTTGGCGCAGCCCACGGGGCAGCAGGAGCAGCAGCCTGGGGAAGCGAGGGCAGCGTGCGGTCGGACCACGCGTTGTCCGGAGCCACCCTTCCCAGCAGCAGGCCTGGCCCCAGCTGCCCTCAGGCCCAGACCCTGAGTTTAGGATGGTGTCCTCTGCCCTGAGATCATTGCTCTCAGACACTAGGTTCAGGTTGCCTGCCCCATCTGTGCCCAGGACAGGGCACAGAGCCTTGGAGAGACAGTGAGCAGGGCCTCTGGGGACGAGAGAAAGCCAGCGCCCAGCACCGTCAGTGATGTGAGCAAAGTCCTCAGGATCAAAGTGGAGGCAAAGCCCTGACAGAGCAGCTCCCGCTCGGGATAGGGAAGCTCTGGGCTGCTTCGACAGGAAGGGGCTGCCCCAGGTCCGAGAAACCACACACGGTCACTAGTTCATGTCCCTAAAGTGCTTCAGTCCCTGAGAGGATTCAGAAGCGTGACTCAAGAGGCAGGAGGACTAGTTCTACTGACAGGTCTGAGGTTGTTTGTCAATGACCCGTCTGGGCCTCAGTCTCCCTGTTCTCTAGTGCGCGCCTGGGTCTCGGTCATCTGGAAGGTGATTCCAGCTCTGATTGTGAATCCCTTCCTGGTGAGGGGGGTGGGTGGGTGGTGGGGGTTACCGGGAAGTTTGGTCACTGTCCTGCTCCTGCCTGCTGAGCTCTGGGCTCCCTGCTCGCACTCAGCCCAGACCCCGCATTCCCAGAGAAGGCCCCGCACACTCACTCTTCTTGCAGGAGGTGCATCTGCAGGCTTTGCAGGTGCAGGAGCCAGCGCAGCTGCAGGAGCCGCCTGCCAGGAAGGGAAAGGCCCGCGGTGAGCAGGGAGAGGGATGCAGGAGCTAGAGCAGACGGTCAGCAATGCCTCCCTGAGCCCTCCTCCTCTGTCAGGACCCAGCCCTGGGAGCTCGTGTCCACTCAGGCGGATAGAGAAGCCCCAGCTCCTCTCTTCTGGTCCAAGGAGAGTAGGTCCCCTCCTGATGGACTCCACAGGGAAGGTCCCAGGCTCCAGACCCAGCCCAGGCTGACTGGGGCTGGGGGCCAGGGCCCATGGCCTGAACCCGAAAGAGGCAATGTCCCCTCCTCCCATCAAGTCCTGGCAGCTCCGAGGCCTCCTCCAAACACTGGGTCCCGGTCTAGCAGTCCCCTGACCAGCTGGGTGACCTCAAGAAGGACAGCCTGGAGCCTCCGTGCCCTCAGTGTTAACGGAGAGGCAAAGGGAGACTGACGTGCTCTCAGGAGCCTGGCAGGCAAGAAAGCCCTGGACCCGTGACAGGAGTCCTCCTGAGCTCCAACTCAAAACCCTCCCTTCTCGTCCTGTGCCTGCGAAGGGGGGCATCCTAAGGCTCAAAGCCAGGGTTCCCTTACCAGTGGGGCAGGAGCACTTGGGGTCCATCTGGAGGAGGAGTGAGGCCCGAGGTCCAAAGCAAGGGGCGAAGCGGCTTCACTGGTCCGGTCGGGGGCGTGTGGGAGCCAGGAGCCCGTGGGCTCAGTTATAGGCCGAGGAGGCGGCCCGGGCGCAGAGGCCCCGCCCCCGCCTTGCACCCGCCCCGCGGATCCGCGCCCGCGCCCGCGCTGCCCGCGGCGCCCTGGGCCGGGCTGTGAGCAACACGCGGGGCCGAGCGCACGATTCCACTTCGGTGCCGGCTGGAGCGGAGGAAGCGGGTGCCGTGCGGTAAGCGGTGTCCCAGCCCCCTGGCCGCCCCTTCGCGATGTGGCCGACGGGAGCAGCCCCCCTGTTGCCGGGTTGTGCAGGAATCCAGCTCCCGCGTCCTCCGGTCTTCCCCGCCCCAGGCCGCGCGCCGCCGGCCTCCGGGTCGCCGTTTCCTGCAGCCTGAGAACAGCCCCCGCCTCCCGCTCGTGTCCCTGGCTTGGCCGGAGCCGGGGAGCGGTGTCAGAGACCGCAGGCGCATGTGACCCTCACCGCCGTTTCGCCCACCCCGTGTGTCCCCAGGCGTTGGCAGCCCCGGTCCCCACCACGGTCCTTTGGAAGCACTTTTCCGGTACCGTCTCCTGTAACCGCCCCGCGATGAACATTGCCTTCGGCCGCTAGTCGTCACTTGTGTTTTCCTTTCCTGGAGGGATCATGGCGCATTTCTCCGGGGGCTCCTTTGCCTAAACTTTGCCGGGGCGCTCCTCACCGTGGCCGGTCCACCCCACGCCAGGGTGGAGGTTCCCTGATCATGGGATGCTCCCCAGGGAAGGCATCACTGTAGGCGATAGGCAGACCTGGCATGAAATAACAAAGCGACACAAGTGGAGAGTTCCCTTTGGGTAGTCCTGACGATTACACACCATGGAGTCCATGCCAAGCCTTGTTAATCACTTTTGCTCTTTGAATTGTCACACCAACCCGGAAGGGAGCTAGTAGTCAGCAGCCCGTTTCCCAAAGGCCAAACTACCTACAGTACGAGGAGGCTACAGTAAAGGCAGGCACACGGTGCTGGGGAGTGGTGCCCTGCTTCTGTGGTCTTGTGGCTTCGCAGCTGAAAGAGAGAGTCAGTGAGAAAGCTCCCCTTTGGCCCAGAGCTGTGTCTTCAGCCCGTCTCTACCGTGTCCAGCTGAATCCTGGGGGGGGACCGAAGTGACAGAATAGGAATGTATTTATGCTTTTGTGGCTTCCTTCTGACTCTCTCCTTCAGCAGTGTTCAAGAGGCTTCTTTTGGTACAACGTATTTCAGAAAATCCCTGAAAAGAAAATGGTAAGGAAATCCTGGTGCAGGTGACAGCAGAGATGGCAGGATCCTTCTGCATCTGTTAGGAGGACACCGACTGTCTTGCTCACGGCTTTCTATCTGTAGTGTCAATGGCTCCTTGCGTGAAGGGAGGATAACCCCCTCCGGGGAAGTGGTCCCATGCTCACAGGGTTGATGAGGACGACCCAGAACACAGAGCTAAACACACCATCCTTGCTTGCGTGTCTGGAAGGAGAACAATGTCTCCTAGGCTAATGATAACAAATAAATAAATAAATAGGTGATATGATCGATTACTCCCTGAGTGCCCAGTATATTCTGACATTCTTTGCACGGATTCAGTTCTTTCATCCCGAGAGCCAGACACTATTTTTTTGCCCTTTAGAGCAGCGGAGACTGAGCCACAGCGAGCTTATGTCCCATGGCTATCTGTGGCACAGATGGGACTGGCCCTCCTGCAGGCTGACTGCAGCCCCCCGCCCAACCGGACAGCATGTCATGCCATGAAAGGTGAGGACACTGAACACCTGGCCCAGAGGCAGCAGTGGGAAAGCACTGAGCAGCTGGCAGTCAGAACCCTCTGCACAGCTCTGTGACCTCTCTGGGCTTCAGCCTCCCACCTCTGCAGCCAGGAGCACAGCTGGACTGTCTCCGAAGACCCTTGTGGCCCTGAAAAAGGAGAGGCCGGATTCAGCCTCCAGTGATGTCATAACCGGCACCATGTGGCCGGGAGGTGAGACAGCTGTAGTGTAGGTTTGGTCCTTTGAGTCTAGGCTGTGTGCCCTTGGGTAAGTTGCTTAACCTCTCTGGAATTGGCACCGTCGCTCCAGACCATGCAGGTTCACTGAGTGTGTCCAAATGCTGTGGCGGTGACTCGTTCCATGGGGCTTGTTGGAGGAGATCCCCACGCCCTCTGGCACTGGGTAAGCAAGGTTCCTATCCATCTCTGCCCTCACCATGGGCTTGCTTGCAAAGCAGGGCGCCTTTCTCCAGGAGCTTGTTGGGAGCTAAAGGATTCTCCGTGCACAGATGTCAGTGTGGAGATAGCGATCAGAAAGGACACCGTGTGGGAAGCCCGAGCTAGGAACCAGGCCACTGTCTCGCTTATTCCCCCTCTTGGAAATTAATCTTTTCTATAGAAAGGAGGAAATGACATCTCAGAGAGTATCAGTGACTTGCCAGGTCAGGAAGTGGCACGGTGGCTGTGAACCCGGGTGCCTGACACCAGCACCCACGCACGCAGCACGGGCCGGCTCCCGAAATGCCCTCTTCACACAGGGCACCTGTGGCCGATCTTGGTCCTGACTTCTGAGCCTCTTGTCTCCTCTTTCTCTTGGAGTGCCCATGAAATAGGAATTCCCTCCCCAGACCGCCAGGGGGCCCAGCACCTGAACTATATCACCTGTCCCCTCAGCACACACGTCTTGCTAATAAACACCACCAGGCCCTCCGCACTGCAGCACCACCATCACTCTGCAGCGGAACACGTGAAGTCCTCCTTCTGAAACCAAGTCTCCGGGAAACGGCTGGGAAATGCCCACCAGACAAATCCAAGTCACTTTCGGGGTGTCAGGTAGCCACGGGCTGGATTTTGAGGGAAGGGACGATGTCAGGCTGATCTAGGGAGGCACTGGCGAAGATTCAGGGCCAAGCCCCTGCAGGGAGCCGTCAGGGGTGGCGAGTGTCCTGTCCGTAGCCCTGGGCGAGCCAAGACTGATGTTGCGTGTGGGGAGGCAGGGGGCAGAGCTGCTCCAGGCGTGTGTGGTCCACACAGTGGGGCATGTGTGAAGTGTTCCCGGGACTCAAGCACACACTTCAATGTATGTGCAGCCTATGAGAGCCTCTAATTTTCAGAATTGCTCCTCCACGTGTTAAGGTGATTTTACGTGTTGAAGGGAAAAATGGGTTTCCCATATCGTGTCCTTTTACATTTTTTTCTTAGCGATTCTTTTTACTGACCAGGGTGAAAACTGTGGCAGAAAATACAAATAGGTCTTTCCAGGGTGTGTTAGACGCAAGCCCCGTGTAGAAGTCAAACAAGGGGGGTGTGGGATTCCATCCCCTCTGGGTGCTTTTCCAGGCTCTCATCACCGAGGACTGAGTTTGGCAGGGGCCCCCAGAGAAGGAAAATGAGAAACGGACCACTTGCTCTGCAATCCATACTCCTAAGGGGAATAGAGGGAGTGCGTCCTCTGTGTGTCCGATGCCCTGTGTCTTCTGGGCGAGGCTTTCCTTTGGAGCTGAGAAACTGAAGCTCACATTAACCTAAGCGGCTAAGACGCTCCGTGTGTGTGTGTGTGTTTTGGGGGGTGGGGGAGGGTCCTCTTTGGTCCAGAGCCGAGGTCTCTGCACTTCCAGCCCAGTTCCCCACGCCAGCCCTGATGGGCACGGAGTCTCTTTGTCCAAGGCAGACAAAGGAAGACAGAGCCAGAATGAAGTCAACAACTTTTATTACAGCTCACATATTTCATAGAAAAAGGAATGTAGCGTCAGGTCCGGTTGTATGAAAAACGGTAAAATGCAGGTTCGTCCTGGTTGCTCTGTTGACACCCGGGGCAGGCTCTCCGCGACATCAGGCACAGCAGCTGCACTTGTCCGAGGCCCCTTTGCAGACGCAGCCCTGGGCACACTTGGCGCAGCCCACGGGGCAGCAGGAGCAGCAGCCTGGGGAAGCGAGGGCAGCGTGCGGTCGGACCACGCGTTGTCCGGAGCCACCCTTCCCAGCAGCAGGCCTGGCCCCAGCTGCCCTCAGGCCCAGACCCTGAGTTTAGGATGGTGTCCTCTGTCCTGAGATCATTGCTCTCAGACACTAGGTTCAGGTTGCCTGCCCCATCTGTGCCCAGGACAGGGCACAGAGCCTTGGAGAGACAGTGAGCAGGGCCTCTGGGGACGAGAGAAAGCCAGCGCCCAGCACCGTCAGTGATGTGAGCAAAGTCCTCAGGATCAAAGTGGAGGCAAAGCCCTGACAGAGCAGCTCCCGCTCGGGATAGGGAAGCTCTGGGCTGCTTCGACAGGAAGGGGCTGCCCCAGGTCCGAGAAACCACACACGGTCACTAGTTCATGTCCCTAAAGTGCTTCAGTCCCTGAGAGGATTCAGAAGCGTGACTCAGGAGGCAGGAGGACTAGTTCTACTGACAGGTCTGAGGTTGTTTGTTAATGACCCGTCTGGGCCTCAGTCTCCCTGTTCTCTAGTGCGCACTTGGGTCTCGGTCATCTGGAAGGTGATTCCAGCTCTGATTGTGAATCCCTTCCTGGTGGGGGGGGGGGGTGGGGGGGTGGTGGGGGTTACCGGGAAGTTTGGTCACTGTCCTGCTCCTGCCTGCTGAGCTCTGGGCTCCCTGCTCGCACTCAGCCCAGACCCCGCATTCCCAGAGAAGGCCCCGCACACTCACTCTTCTTGCAGGAGGTGCATCTGCAGGCTTTGCAGGTGCAGGAGCCAGCGCAGCTGCAGGAGCCGCCTGCCAGGAAGGGAAAGGCCCGCGGTGAGCAGGGAGAGGGATGCAGGAGCTAGAGCAGACGGTCAGCAATGCCTCCCTGAGCCCTCCTCCTCTGTCAGGACCCAGCCCTGGGAGCTCGTGTCCACTCAGGCGGATAGAGAAGCCCCAGCTCCTCTCTTCTGGTCCAAGGAGAGTAGGTCCCCTCCTGATGGACTCCACAGGGAAGGTCCCAGGCTCCAGACCCAGCCCAGGCTGACTGGGGCTGGGGGCCAGGGCCCATGGCCTGAACCCGAAAGAGGCAATGTCCCCTCCTCCCATCAAGTCCTGGCAGCTCCGAGGCCTCCTCCAAACACTGGGTCCCGGTCTAGCAGTCCCCTGACCAGCTGGGTGACCTCAAGAAGGACAGCCTGGAGCCTCCGTGCCCTCAGTGTTAACGGAGAGGCAAAGGGAGACTGACGTGCTCTCAGGAGCCTGGCAGGCAAGAAAGCCCTGGACCCGTGACAGGAGTCCTCCTGAGCTCCAACTCAAAACCCTCCCTTCTCGTCCTGTGCCTGCGAAGGGGGGCATCCTAAGGCTCAAAGCCAGGGTTCCCTTACCAGTGGGGCAGGAGCACTTGGGGTCCATCTGGAGGAGGAGTGAGGCCCGAGGTCCAAAGCAAGGGGCGAAGCGGCTTCACTGGTCCGGTCGGGGGCGTGTGGGAGCCAGGAGCCCGTGGGCTCAGTTATAGGCCGAGGAGGCGGCCCGGGCGCAGAGGCCCCGCCCCCGCCTTGCACCCGCCCCGCGGATCCGCGCCCGCGCCCGCGCCCGCGCTGCCCGCGGCGCCCTGGGCCGGGCTGTGAGCAACACGCGGGGCCGAGCGCACGATTCCACTTCGGTGCCGGCTGGAGCGGAGGAAGCGGGTGCCGTGCGGTAAGCGGTGTCCCAGCCCCCTGGCCGCCCCTTCGCGATGTGGCCGACGGGAGCAGCCCCCCTGTTGCCGGGTTGTGCAGGAATCCAGCTCCCGCGTCCTCCGGTCTTCCCCGCCCCAGGCCGCGCGCCGCCGACCTCCGGGTCGCCGTTTCCTGCAGCCTGAGAACAGCCCCCGCCTCCCGCTCGTGTCCCTGGCTTGGCCGGAGCCGGGGAGCGGTGTCAGAGACCGCAGGCGCATGTGACCCTCACCGCCGTTTCGCCCACCCCGTGTGTCCCCAGGCGTTGGCAGCCCCGGTCTCCACCACGGTCCTTTGGAAGCACTTTTCCGGTACCGTCTCCTGTAACCGCCCCGCGATGAACATTGCCTTCGGCCGCTAGTCGTCACTTGTGTTTTCCTTTCCTGGAGGGATCATGGCGCATTTCTCCGGGGGCTCCTTTGCCTAAACTTTGCAGGGGCGCTCCTCACCGTGGCCGGTCCACCCCACGCCAGGGTGGAGGTTCCCTGATCATGGGATGCTCCCCAGGGAAGGCATCACTGTAGGCGATAGGCAGACCTGGCATGAAATAACAAAGCGACACAAGTGGAGAGTTCCCTTTGGGTAGTCCTGACGATTACACACCATGGAGTCCATGCCAAGCCTTGTTAATCACTTTTGCTCTTTGAATTGTCACACCAACCCGGAAGGGAGCTAGTAGTCAGCAGCCCGTTTCCCAAAGGCCAAACTACCTACAGTACGAGGAGGCTACAGTAAAGGCAGGCACACAGTGCTGGGGAGTGGTGCCCTGCTTCTGTGGTCTTGTGGCTTCGCAGCTGAAAGAGAGAGTCAGTGAGAAAGCTCCCCTTTGGCCCAGAGCTGTGTCTTCAGCCCGTCTCTACCGTGTCCAGCTGAATCCTGGGGGGGGGACCGAAGTGACAGAATAGGAATGTATTTATGCTTTTGTGGCTTCCTTCTGACTCTCTCCTTCAGCAGTGTTCAAGAGGTTTCTTTTGGTACAACGTATTTCAGAAAACCCCTGAAAAGAAAATGGTAGGGAAATCCTGGTGCAGGTGACAGCAGAGATGGCAGGATCCTTCTGCATCTGTTAGGAGGACACCGACTGTCTTGCTCACGGCTTTCTATCTGTAGTGTCAATGGCTCCTTGCGTGAAGGGAGGATAACCCCCTCCGGGGAAGTGGTCCCATGCTCACAGGGTTGATGAGGACGACCCAGAACACAGAGCTAAACACACCATCCTTGCTTGCGTGTCTGGAAGGAGAACAATGTCTCCTAGGCTAATGATAACAAATAAATAATAGGTGATATGATCGATTACTCCCTGAGTGCCCAGTATATTCTGACATTCTTTGCACGGATTCAGTTCTTTCATCCCGAGAGCCAGACACTATTTTTTTGCCCTTTAGAGCAGCGGAGACTGAGCCACAGCGAGGTTATGTCCCATGGCTATCTGTGGCACAGATGGGACTGGCCCTCCTGCAGGCTGACTGCAGCCCCCCGCCCAACCGGACAGCATGTCATGCCATGAAAGGTGAGGACACTGAACACCTGGCCCAGAGGCAGCAGTGGGAAAGCACTGAGCAGCTGGCAGTCAGAACCCTCTGCACAGCTCTGTGACCTCTCTGGGCTTCAGCCTCCCACCTCTGCAGCCAGGAGCACAGCTGGACTGTCTCCGAAGACCCTTGCGGCCCTGAAAAAGGAGAGGCCGGATTCAGCCTCCAGTGATGTCATAACCGGCACCATGTGGCCGGGAGGTGAGACAGCTGTAGTGTAGGTTTGGTCCTTTGAGTCTAGGCTGTGTGCCCTTGGGTAAGTTGCTCAACCTCTCTGGAATTGGCACCGTCGCTCCAGACCATGCAGGTTCACTGAGTGTGTCCAAATGCTGTGGCGGTGACTCGTTCCATGGGGCTTGTTGGAGGAGATCCCCACGCCCTCTGGCACTGGGTAAGCAAGGTTCCTATCCATCTCTGCCCTCACCATGAGCTTGCTTGCAAAGCAGGGAGCCTTTCTCCAGGAGCTTGTTGGGAGCTAAAGGATTCTCCGTGCACAGATGTCAGTGTGGAGATAGCGATCAGAAAGGACACCGTTCGGGAAGCCCGAGCTAGGAGCCAGGCCACTGTCTCGCTTATTCCCCCTCTTGGAAATTAATCTTTTCTGTAGAAAGGAGGAAATGACATCTCAGAGAGTATCAGTGACTTGCCAGGTCAGGAAGTGGCACGGTGGCTGTGAACCCGGGTGCCTGACACCAGCACCCACGCACGCAGCACGGGCCGGCTCCCGAAATGCCCTCTTCACACAGGGCACCTGTGGCCGATCTTGGTCCTGACTTCTGAGCCTCTTGTCTCCTCTTTCTCTTGGAGTGCCCATGAAATAGGAATTCCCTCCCCAGACCGCCAGGGGGCCCAGCACCTGAACTATATCACCTGTCCCCTCAGCACACACGTCTTGCTAATAAACACCACCAGGCCCTCCGCACTGCAGCACCACCATCACTCTGCAGCGGAACACGTGAAGTCCTCCTTCTGAAACCAAGTCTCCGGGAAACGGCTGGGAAATGCCCACCAGACAAATCCAAGTCACTTTCGGGGTGTCAGGTAGCCACGGGCTGGATTTTGAGGGAAGGGACGATGTCAGGCTGATCTAGGGAGGCACTGGCGAAGATTCAGGGCCAAGCCCCTGCAGGGAGCCGTCAGGGGTGGCGAGTGTCCTGTCCGTAGCCCTGGGCGAGCCAAGACTGATGTTGCGTGTGGGGAGGCAGGGGGCAGAGCTGCTCCAGGCGTGTGTGGTCCACACAGTGGGGCATGTGTGAAGTGTTCCCGGGACTCAGGCACACACTTCAATGTATGTGCAGCCTATGAGAGCCTCTAATTTTCAGAATTGCTCCTCCACGTGTTAAGGTGATTTTACGTGTTGAAGGGAAAAATGGGTTTCCCATATCGTGTCCTTTTACATTTTTTCTTAGCGATTCCTTTTACTGACCAGGGTGAAAACTGTGGCAGAAAATACAAATAGGTCTTTCCAGGGTGTGTTAGACGCAAGCCCCGTGTAGAAGTCAAACAAGAGGGGTGTGTGGGATTCCATCCCCTCTGGGTGCTTTTCCAGGCTCTCATCACCGAGGACTGAGTTTGGCAGGGGCCCCCAGAGAAGGAAAATGAGAAACGGACCACTTGCTCTGCAATCCATACTCCTAAGGGGAATAGAGGGAGTGCGTCCTCTGTGTGTCCGATGCCCTGTGTCTTCTGGGCGAGGCTTTCATTTGGAGCTGAGAAGCTGAAGCTCACATTAACCTAAGCGGCTAAGACGCTCCGTGTGTGTGTGTGTGTGTGTGTGTGTGTGTGTGTGTTTTCGGGGGTGGGGGTGGGGGTGGGGTCCTCTTTGGTCCAGAGCCGAGGTCTCTGCACTTCCAGCCCAGTTCCCCACGCCAGCCCTGATGGGCACGGAGTCTCTTTGTCCAAGACAGACAAAGGAAGACAGAGCCAGAATGAAGTCAACAACTTTTATTACAGCTCACATATTTCATAGAAAAAGGAATGTAGCGTCAGGTCCGGTTGTATGAAAAACGGTAAAATGCAGGTTCGTCCTGGTTGCTCTGTTGACACCCGGGGCAGGCTCTCCGCGACATCAGGCACAGCAGCTGCACTTGTCCGAGGCCCCTTTGCAGACGCAGCCCTGGGCACACTTGGCGCAGCCCACGGGGCAGCAGGAGCAGCAGCCTGGGGAAGCGAGGGCAGCGTGCGGTCGGACCACGCGTTGTCCGGAGCCACCCTTCCCAGCAGCAGGCCTGGCCCCAGCTGCCCTCAGGCCCAGACCCTGAGTTTAGGATGGTGTCCTCTGTCCTGAGATCATTGCTCTCAGACACTAGGTTCAGGTTGCCTGCCCCATCTGTGCCCAGGACAGGGCACAGAGCCTTGGAGAGACAGTGAGCAGGGCCTCTGGGGACGAGAGAAAGCCAGCGCCCAGCACCGTCAGTGATGTGAGCAAAGTCCTCAGGATCAAAGTGGAGGCAAAGCCCTGACAGAGCAGCTCCCGCTCGGGATAGGGAAGCTCTGGGCTGCTTCGACAGGAAGGGGCTGCCCCAGGTCCGAGAAACCACACACGGTCACTAGTTCATGTCCCTAAAGTGCTTCAGTCCCTGAGAGGATTCAGAAGCGTGACTCAAGAGGCAGGAGGACTAGTTCTACTGACAGGTCTGAGGTTGTTTGTCAATGACCCGTCTGGGCCTCAGTCTCCCTGTTCTCTAGTGCGCGCCTGGGTCTCGGTCATCTGGAAGGGGATTCCAGCTCTGATTGTGAATCCCTTCCTGGTGAGGGGGGTGGGTGGGTGGTGGGGGTTACCGGGAAGTTTGGTCACTGTCCTGCTCCTGCCTGCTGAGCTCTGGGCTCCCTGCTCGCACTCAGCCCAGACCCCGCATTCCCAGAGAAGGCCCCGCACACTCACTCTTCTTGCAGGAGGTGCATCTGCAGGCTTTGCAGGTGCAGGAGCCAGCGCAGCTGCAGGAGCCGCCTGCCAGGAAGGGAAAGGCCCGCGGTGAGCAGGGAGAGGGATGCAGGAGCTAGAGCAGACGGTCAGCAATGCCTCCCTGAGCCCTCCTCCTCTGTCAGGACCCAGCCCTGGGAGCTCGTGTCCACTCAGGCGGATAGAGAAGCCCCAGCTCCTCTCTTCTGGTCCAAGGAGAGTAGGTCCCCTCCTGATGGACTCCACAGGGAAGGTCCCAGGCTCCAGACCCAGCCCAGGCTGACTGGGGCTGGGGGCCAGGGCCCATGGCCTGAACCCGAAAGAGGCAATGTCCCCTCCTCCCATCAAGTCCTGGCAGCTCCGAGGCCTCCTCCAAACACTGGGTCCCGGTCTAGCAGTCCCCTGACCAGCTGGGTGACCTCAAGAAGGACAGCCTGGAGCCTCCGTGCCCTCAGTGTTAACGGAGAGGCAAAGGGAGACTGACGTGCTCTCAGGAGCCTGGCAGGCAAGAAAGCCCTGGACCCGTGACAGGAGTCCTCCTGAGCTCCAACTCAAAACCCTCCCTTCTCGTCCTGTGCCTGCGAAGGGGGGCATCCTAAGGCTCAAAGCCAGGATTCCCTTACCAGTGGGGCAGGAGCACTTGGGGTCCATCTGGAGGAGGAGTGAGGCCCGAGGTCCAAAGCAAGGGGCGAAGCAGCTTCACTGGTCCGGTCGGGGGCGTTTGGGAGCCAGGAGCCCGCGGGCTCAGTTATAGGCCGAGGAGGCGGCCCGGGCGCAGAGGCCCCGCCCCCGCCTTGCACCCGCCCCGCGGATCCGCGCCCGCGCCCGCGCCCGCGCTGCCCGCGGCGCCCTGGGCCGGGCTGTGAGCAACACGCGGGGCCGAGCGCGCGATTCCACTTCGGTGCCGGCTGGAGCGGAGGAAGCGGGTGCCGTGCGGTAAGCGGTGTCCCAGCCCCCTGGCCGCCCCTTCGCGATGTGGCCGACGGGAGCAGCCCCCCTGTTGCCGGGTTGTGCAGGAATCCAGCTCCCGCGTCCTCCGGTCTTCCCCGCCCCAGGCCGCGCGCCGCCGGCCTCCGGGTTGCCGTTTCCTGCAGCCTGAGAACAGCCCCCGCCTCCCGCTCGTGTCCCTGGCTTGGCCGGAGCCGGGGAGCGGTGTCAGAGACCGCAGGCGCATGTGACCCTCACCGCCGTTTCGCCCACCCCGTGTGTCCCCAGGCGTTGGCAGCCCCGGTCCCCACCACGGTCCTTTGGAAGCACTTTTCCGGTACCGTCTCCTGTAACCGCCCCGCGATGAACATTGCCTTCGGCCGCTAGTCGTCACTTGTGTTTTCCTTTCCTGGAGGGATCATGGCGCATTTCTCCGGGGGCTCCTTTGCCTAAACTTTGCCGGGGCGCTCCTCACCGTGGCCGGTCCACCCCACGCCAGGGTGGAGGTTCCCTGATCATGGGATGCTCCCCAGGGAAGGCATCACTGTAGGCGATAGGCAGACCTGGCATGAAATAACAAAGCGACACAAGTGGAGAGTTCCCTTTGGGTAGTCCTGACGATTACACACCATGGAGTCCATGCCAAGCCTTGTTAATCACTTTTGCTCTTTGAATTGTCACACCAACCCGGAAGGGAGCTAGTAGTCAGCAGCCCGTTTCCCAAAGGCCAAACTACCTACAGTACGAGGAGGCTACAGTAAAGGCAGGCACACGGTGCTGGGGAGTGGTGCCCTGCTTCTGTGGTCTTGTGGCTTCGCAGCTGAAAGAGAGAGTCAGTGAGAAAGCTCCCCTTTGGCCCAGAGCTGTGTCTTCAGCCCGTCTCTACCGTGTCCAGCTGAATCCTGGGGGGGGACCGAAGTGACAGAATAGGAATGTATTTATGCTTTTGTGGCTTCCTTCTGACTCTCTCCTTCAGCAGTGTTCAAGAGGCTTCTTTTGGTACAACGTATTTCAGAAAATCCCTGAAAAGAAAATGGTAAGGAAATCCTGGTGCAGGTGACAGCAGAGATGGCAGGATCCTTCTGCATCTGTTAGGAGGACACCGACTGTCTTGCTCACGGCTTTCTATCTGTAGTGTCAATGGCTCCTTGCGTGAAGGGAGGATAACCCCCTCCGGGGAAGTGGTCCCATGCTCACAGGGTTGATGAGGACGACCCAGAACACAGAGCTAAACACACCATCCTTGCTTGCGTGTCTGGAAGGAGAACAATGTCTCCTAGGCTAATGATAACAAATAAATAAATAAATAGGTGATATGATCGATTACTCCCTGAGTGCCCAGTATATTCTGACATTCTTTGCACGGATTCAGTTCTTTCATCCCGAGAGCCAGACACTATTTTTTTGCCCTTTAGAGCAGCGGAGACTGAGCCACAGCGAGGTTATGTCCCATGGCTATCTGTGGCACAGATGGGACTGGCCCTCCTGCAGGCTGACTGCAGCCCCCCGCCCAACCGGACAGCATGTCATGCCATGAAAGGTGAGGACACTGAACACCTGGCCCAGAGGCAGCAGTGGGAAAGCACTGAGCAGCTGGCAGTCAGAACCCTCTGCACAGCTCTGTGACCTCTCTGGGCTTCAGCCTCCCACCTCTGCAGCCAGGAGCACAGCTGGACTGTCTCCGAAGACCCTTGTGGCCCTGAAAAAGGAGAGGCCGGATTCAGCCTCCAGTGATGTCATAACCGGCACCATGTGGCCGGGAGGTGAGACAGCTGTAGTGTAGGTTTGGTCCTTTGAGTCTAGGCTGTGTGCCCTTGGGTAAGTTGCTTAACCTCTCTGGAATTGGCACCGTCGCTCCAGACCATGCAGGTTCACTGAGTGTGTCCAAATGCTGTGGCGGTGACTCGTTCCATGGGGCTTGTTGGAGGAGATCCCCACGCCCTCTGGCACTGGATAAGCAAGGTTCCTATCCATCTCTGCCCTCACCATGGGCTTGCTTGCAAAGCAGGGCGCCTTTCTCCAGGAGCTTGTTGGGAGCTAAAGGATTCTCCGTGCACAGATGTCAGTGTGGAGATAGCGATCAGAAAGGACACCGTGTGGGAAGCCCGAGCTAGGAACCAGGCCACTGTCTCGCTTATTCCCCCTCTTGGAAATTAATCTTTTCTATAGAAAGGAGGAAATGACATCTCAGAGAGTATCAGTGACTTGCCAGGTCAGGAAGTGGCACGGTGGCTGTGAACCCGGGTGCCTGACACCAGCACCCACGCACGCAGCACGGGCCGGCTCCCGAAATGCCCTCTTCACACAGGGCACCTGTGGCCGATCTTGGTCCTGACTTCTGAGCCTCTTGTCTCCTCTTTCTCTTGGAGTGCCCATGAAATAGGAATTCCCTCCCCAGACCGCCAGGGGGCCCAGCACCTGAACTATATCACCTGTCCCCTCAGCACACACGTCTTGCTAATAAACACCACCAGGCCCTCCGCACTGCAGCACCACCATCACTCTGCAGCGGAACACGTGAAGTCCTCCTTCTGAAACCAAGTCTCCGGGAAACGGCTGGGAAATGCCCACCAGACAAATCCAAGTCACTTTCGGGGTGTCAGGTAGCCACGGGCTGGATTTTGAGGGAAGGGACGATGTCAGGCTGATCTAGGGAGGCACTGGCGAAGATTCAGGGCCAAGCCCCTGCAGGGAGCCGTCAGGGGTGGCGAGTGTCCTGTCCGTAGCCCTGGGCGAGCCAAGACTGATGTTGCGTGTGGGGAGGCAGGGGGCAGAGCTGCTCCAGGCGTGTGTGGTCCACACAGTGGGGCATGTGTGAAGTGTTCCCGGGACTCAAGCACACACTTCAATGTATGTGCAGCCTATGAGAGCCTCTAATTTTCAGAATTGCTCCTCCACGTGTTAAGGTGATTTTACGTGTTGAAGGGAAAAATGGGTTTCCCATATCGTGTCCTTTTACATTTTTTTCTTAGCGGTTCTTTTTACTGACCAGGGTGAAAACTGTGGCAGAAAATACAAATAGGTCTTTCCAGGGTGTGTTAGACGCAAGCCCCGTGTAGAAGTCAAACAAGGGGGGTGTGGGATTCCATCCCCTCTGGGTGCTTTTCCAGGCTCTCATCACCGAGGACTGAGTTTGGCAGGGGCCCCCAGAGAAGGAAAATGAGAAACGGACCACTTGCTCTGCAATCCATACTCCTAAGGGGAATAGAGGGAGTGCGTCCTCTGTGTGTCCGATGCCCTGTGTCTTCTGGGCGAGGCTTTCCTTTGGAGCTGAGAAACTGAAGCTCACATTAACCTAAGCGGCTAAGACGCTCCGTGTGTGTGTGTGTGTTTTGGGGGGTGGGGGAGGGTCCTCTTTGGTCCAGAGCCGAGGTCTCTGCACTTCCAGCCCAGCTCCCCACGCCAGCCCTGATGGGCACGGAGTCTCTTTGTCCAAGACAGACAAAGGAAGACAGAGCCAGAATGAAGTCAACAACTTTTATTACAGCTCACATATTTCATAGAAAAAGGAATGTAGCGTCAGGTCCGGTTGTATGAAAAACGGTAAAATGCAGGTTCGTCCTGGTTGCTCTGTTGACACCCGGGGCAGGCTCTCCGCGACATCAGGCACAGCAGCTGCACTTGTCCGAGGCCCCTTTGCAGACGCAGCCCTGGGCACACTTGGCGCAGCCCACGGGGCAGCAGGAGCAGCAGCCTGGGGAAGCGAGGGCAGCGTGCGGTCGGACCACGCGTTGTCCGGAGCCACCCTTCCCAGCAGCAGGCCTGGCCCCAGCTGCCCTCAGGCCCAGACCCTGAGTTTAGGATGGTGTCCTCTGTCCTGAGATCATTGCTCTCAGACACTAGGTTCAGGTTGCCTGCCCCATCTGTGCCCAGGACAGGGCACAGAGCCTTGGAGAGACAGTGAGCAGGGCCTCTGGGGACGAGAGAAAGCCAGCGCCCAGCACCGTCAGTGATGTGAGCAAAGTCCTCAGGATCAAAGTGGAGGCAAAGCCCTGACAGAGCAGCTCCCGCTCGGGATAGGGAAGCTCTGGGCTGCTTCGACAGGAAGGGGCTGCCCCAGGTCTGAGAAACCACACACGGTCACTAGTTCATGTCCCTAAAGTGCTTCAGTCCCTGAGAGGATTCAGAAGCGTGACTCAGGAGGCAGGAGGACTAGTTCTACTGACAGGTCTGAGGTTGTTTGTTAATGACCCGTCTGGGCCTCAGTCTCCCTGTTCTCTAGTGCGCACTTGGGTCTCGGTCATCTGGAAGGTGATTCCAGCTCTGATTGTGAATCCCTTCCTGGTGGTGGGGGGGGGGGGGTGGGTGGTGGGGGTTACCGGGAAGTTTGGTCACTGTCCTGCTCCTGCCTGCTGAGCTCTGGGCTCCCTGCTCGCACTCAGCCCAGACCCCGCATTCCCAGAGAAGGCCCCGCACACTCACTCTTCTTGCAGGAGGTGCATCTGCAGGCTTTGCAGGTGCAGGAGCCAGCGCAGCTGCAGGAGCCGCCTGCCAGGAAGGGAAAGGCCCGCGGTGAGCAGGGAGAGGGATGCAGGAGCTAGAGCAGACGGTCAGCAATGCCTCCCTGAGCCCTCCTCCTCTGTCAGGACCCAGCCCTGGGAGCTCGTGTCCACTCAGGCGGATAGAGAAGCCCCAGCTCCTCTCTTCTGGTCCAAGGAGAGTAGGTCCCCTCCTGATGGACTCCACAGGGAAGGTCCCAGGCTCCAGACCCAGCCCAGGCTGACTGGGGCTGGGGGCCAGGGCCCATGGCCTGAACCCGAAAGAGGCAATGTCCCCTCCTCCCATCAAGTCCTGGCAGCTCCGAGGCCTCCTCCAAACACTGGGTCCCGGTCTAGCAGTCCCCTGACCAGCTGGGTGACCTCAAGAAGGACAGCCTGGAGCCTCCGTGCCCTCAGTGTTAACGGAGAGGCAAAGGGAGACTGACGTGCTCTCAGGAGCCTGGCAGGCAAGAAAGCCCTGGACCCGTGACAGGAGTCCTCCTGAGCTCCAACTCAAAACCCTCCCTTCTCGTCCTGTGCCTGCGAAGGGGGGCATCCTAAGGCTCAAAGCCAGGGTTCCCTTACCAGTGGGGCAGGAGCACTTGGGGTCCATCTGGAGGAGGAGTGAGGCCCGAGGTCCAAAGCAAGGGGCGAAGCGGCTTCACTGGTCCGGTCGGGGGCGTGTGGGAGCCAGGAGCCCGTGGGCTCAGTTATAGGCCGAGGAGGCGGCCCGGGCGCAGAGGCCCCGCCCCCGCCTTGCACCCGCCCCGCGGATCCGCGCCCGCGCCCGCGCCCGCGCTGCCCGCGGCGCCCTGGGCCGGGCTGTGAGCAACACGCGGGGCCGAGCGCACGATTCCACTTCGGTGCCGGCTGGAGCGGAGGAAGCGGGTGCCGTGCGGTAAGCGGTGTCCCAGCCCCCTGGCCGCCCCTTTGCGATGTGGCCGACGGGAGCAGCCCCCCTGTTGCCGGGTTGTGCAGGAATCCAGCTCCCGCGTCCTCCGGTCTTCCCCGCCCCAGGCCGCGCGCCGCCGGCCTCCGGGTCGCCGTTTCCTGCAGCCTGAGAACAGCCCCCGCCTCCCGCTCGTGTCCCTGGCTTGGCCGGAGCCGGGGAGCGGTGTCAGAGACCGCAGGCGCATGTGACCCTCACCGCCGTTTCGCCCACCCCGTGTGTCCCCAGGCGTTGGCAGCCCCGGTCCCCACCACGGTCCTTTGGAAGCACTTTTCCGGTACCGTCTCCTGTAACCGCCCCGCGATGAACATTGCCTTCGGCCGCTAGTCGTCACTTGTGTTTTCCTTTCCTGGAGGGATCATGGCGCATTTCTCCGGGGGCTCCTTTGCCTAAACTTTGCCGGGGCGCTCCTCACCGTGGCCGGTCCACCCCACGCCAGGGTGGAGGTTCCCTGATCATGGGATGCTCCCCAGGGAAGGCATCACTGTAGGCGATAGGCAGACCTGGCATGAAATAACAAAGCGACACAAGTGGAGAGTTCCCTTTGGGTAGTCCTGACGATTACACACCATGGAGTCCATGCCAAGCCTTGTTAATCACTTTTGCTCTTTGAATTGTCACACCAACCCGGAAGGGAGCTAGTAGTCAGCAGCCCGTTTCCCAAAGGCCAAACTACCTACAGTACGAGGAGGCTACAGTAAAGGCAGGCACACGGTGCTGGGGAGTGGTGCCCTGCTTCTGTGGTCTTGTGGCTTCGCAGCTGAAAGAGAGAGTCAGTGAGAAAGCTCCCCTTTGGCCCAGAGCTGTGTCTTCAGCCCGTCTCTACCGTGTCCAGCTGAATCCTGGGGGGGGACCGAAGTGACAGAATAGGAATGTATTTATGCTTTTGTGGCTTCCTTCTGACTCTCTCCTTCAGCAGTGTTCAAGAGGCTTCTTTTGGTACAACGTATTTCAGAAAATCCCTGAAAAGAAAATGGTAAGGAAATCCTGGTGCAGGTGACAGCAGAGATGGCAGGATCCTTCTGCATCTGTTAGGAGGACACCGACTGTCTTGCTCACGGCTTTCTATCTGTAGTGTCAATGGCTCCTTGCGTGAAGGGAGGATAACCCCCTCCGGGGAAGTGGTCCCATGCTCACAGGGTTGATGAGGACGACCCAGAACACAGAGCTAAACACACCATCCTTGCTTGCGTGTCTGGAAGGAGAACAATGTCTCCTAGGCTAATGATAACAAATAAATAAATAAATAGGTGATATGATCGATTACTCCCTGAGTGCCCAGTATATTCTGACATTCTTTGCACGGATTCAGTTCTTTCATCCCGAGAGCCAGACACTATTTTTTTGCCCTTTAGAGCAGCGGAGACTGAGCCACAGCGAGGTTATGTCCCATGGCTATCTGTGGCACAGATGGGACTGGCCCTCCTGCAGGCTGACTGCAGCCCCCCGCCCAACCGGACAGCATGTCATGCCATGAAAGGTGAGGACACTGAACACCTGGCCCAGAGGCAGCAGTGGGAAAGCACTGAGCAGCTGGCAGTCAGAACCCTCTGCACAGCTCTGTGACCTCTCTGGGCTTCAGCCTCCCACCTCTGCAGCCAGGAGCACAGCTGGACTGTCTCCGAAGACCCTTGCGGCCCTGAAAAAGGAGAGGCCGGATTCAGCCTCCAGTGATGTCATAACCGGCACCATGTGGCCGGGAGGTGAGACAGCTGTAGTGTAGGTTTGGTCCTTTGAGTCTAGGCTGTGTGCCCTTGGGTAAGTTGCTCAACCTCTCTGGAATTGGCACCGTCGCTCCAGACCATGCAGGTTCACTGAGTGTGTCCAAATGCTGTGGCGGTGACTCGTTCCATGGGGCTTGTTGGAGGAGATCCCCACGCCCTCTGGCACTGGGTAAGCAAGGTTCCTATCCATCTCTGCCCTCACCATGGGCTTGCTTGCAAAGCAGGGCGCCTTTCTCCAGGAGCTTGTTGGGAGCTAAAGGATTCTCCGTGCACAGATGTCAGTGTGGAGATAGCGATCAGAAAGGACACCGTGTGGGAAGCCCGAGCTAGGAACCAGGCCACTGTCTCGCTTATTCCCCCTCTTGGAAATTAATCTTTTCTGTAGAAAGGAGGAAATGACATCTCAGAGAGTATCAGTGACTTGCCAGGTCAGGAAGTGGCACGGTGGCTGTGAACCCGGGTGCCTGACACCAGCACCCACGCACGCAGCACGGGCCGGCTCCCGAAATGCCCTCTTCACACAGGGCACCTGTGGCCGATCTTGGTCCTGACTTCTGAGCCTCTTGTCTCCTCTTTCTCTTGGAGTGCCCATGAAATAGGAATTCCCTCCCCAGACCGCCAGGGGGCCCAGCACCTGAACTATATCACCTGTCCCCTCAGCACACACGTCTTGCTAATAAACACCACCAGGCCCTCCGCACTGCAGCACCACCATCACTCTGCAGCGGAACACGTGAAGTCCTCCTTCTGAAACCAAGTCTCCGGGAAACGGCTGGGAAATGCCCACCAGACAAATCCAAGTCACTTTCGGGGTGTCAGGTAGCCACGGGCTGGATTTTGAGGGAAGGGACGATGTCAGGCTGATCTAGGGAGGCACTGGCGAAGATTCAGGGCCAAGCCCCTGCAGGGAGCCGTCAGGGGTGGCGAGTGTCCTGTCCGTAGCCCTGGGCGAGCCAAGACTGATGTTGCGTGTGGGGAGGCAGGGGGCAGAGCTGCTCCAGGCGTGTGTGGTCCACACAGTGGGGCATGTGTGAAGTGTTCCCGGGACTCAGGCACACACTTCAATGTATGTGCAGCCTATGAGAGCCTCTAATTTTCAGAATTGCTCCTCCACGTGTTAAGGTGATTTTACGTGTTGAAGGGAAAAATGGGTTTCCCATATCGTGTCCTTTTACATTTTTTCTTAGCGATTCCTTTTACTGACCAGGGTGAAAACTGTGGCAGAAAATACAAATAGGTCTTTCCAGGGTGTGTTAGACGCAAGCCCCGTGTAGAAGTCAAACAAGAGGGGTGTGTGGGATTCCATCCCCTCTGGGTGCTTTTCCAGGCTCTCATCACCGAGGACTGAGTTTGGCAGGGGCCCCCAGAGAAGGAAAATGAGAAACGGACCACTTGCTCTGCAATCCATACTCCTAAGGGGAATAGAGGGAGTGCGTCCTCTGTGTGTCCGATGCCCTGTGTCTTCTGGGCGAGGCTTTCATTTGGAGCTGAGAAGCTGAAGCTCACATTAACCTAAGCGGCTAAGACGCTCCGTGTGTGTGTGTGTGTGTGTGTGTGTGTGTGTGTGTTTTCGGGGGTGGGGGTGGGGGTGGGGTCCTCTTTGGTCCAGAGCCGAGGTCTCTGCACTTCCAGCCCAGTTCCCCACGCCAGCCCTGATGGGCACGGAGTCTCTTTGTCCAAGACAGACAAAGGAAGACAGAGCCAGAATGAAGTCAACAACTTTTATTACAGCTCACATATTTCATAGAAAAAGGAATGTAGCGTCAGGTCCGGTTGTATGAAAAACGGTAAAATGCAGGTTCGTCCTGGTTGCTCTGTTGACACCCGGGGCAGGCTCTCCGCGACATCAGGCACAGCAGCTGCACTTGTCCGAGGCCCCTTTGCAGACGCAGCCCTGGGCACACTTGGCGCAGCCCACGGGGCAGCAGGAGCAGCAGCCTGGGGAAGCGAGGGCAGCGTGCGGTCGGACCACGCGTTGTCCGGAGCCACCCTTCCCAGCAGCAGGCCTGGCCCCAGCTGCCCTCAGGCCCAGACCCTGAGTTTAGGATGGTGTCCTCTGCCCTGAGATCATTGCTCTCAGACACTAGGTTCAGGTTGCCTGCCCCATCTGTGCCCAGGACAGGGCACAGAGCCTTGGAGAGACAGTGAGCAGGGCCTCTGGGGACGAGAGAAAGCCAGCGCCCAGCACCGTCAGTGATGTGAGCAAAGTCCTCAGGATCAAAGTGGAGGCAAAGCCCTGACAGAGCAGCTCCCGCTCGGGATAGGGAAGCTCTGGGCTGCTTCGACAGGAAGGGGCTGCCCCAGGTCCGAGAAACCACACACGGTCACTAGTTCATGTCCCTAAAGTGCTTCAGTCCCTGAGAGGATTCAGAAGCGTGACTCAAGAGGCAGGAGGACTAGTTCTACTGACAGGTCTGAGGTTGTTTGTCAATGACCCGTCTGGGCCTCAGTCTCCCTGTTCTCTAGTGCGCGCCTGGGTCTCGGTCATCTGGAAGGTGATTCCAGCTCTGATTGTGAATCCCTTCCTGGTGAGGGGGGTGGGTGGGTGGTGGGGGTTACCGGGAAGTTTGGTCACTGTCCTGCTCCTGCCTGCTGAGCTCTGGGCTCCCTGCTCGCACTCAGCCCAGACCCCGCATTCCCAGAGAAGGCCCCGCACACTCACTCTTCTTGCAGGAGGTGCATCTGCAGGCTTTGCAGGTGCAGGAGCCAGCGCAGCTGCAGGAGCCGCCTGCCAGGAAGGGAAAGGCCCGCGGTGAGCAGGGAGAGGGATGCAGGAGCTAGAGCAGACGGTCAGCAATGCCTCCCTGAGCCCTCCTCCTCTGTCAGGACCCAGCCCTGGGAGCTCGTGTCCACTCAGGCGGATAGAGAAGCCCCAGCTCCTCTCTTCTGGTCCAAGGAGAGTAGGTCCCCTCCTGATGGACTCCACAGGGAAGGTCCCAGGCTCCAGACCCAGCCCAGGCTGACTGGGGCTGGGGGCCAGGGCCCATGGCCTGAACCCGAAAGAGGCAATGTCCCCTCCTCCCATCAAGTCCTGGCAGCTCCGAGGCCTCCTCCAAACACTGGGTCCCGGTCTAGCAGTCCCCTGACCAGCTGGGTGACCTCAAGAAGGACAGCCTGGAGCCTCCGTGCCCTCAGTGTTAACGGAGAGGCAAAGGGAGACTGACGTGCTCTCAGGAGCCTGGCAGGCAAGAAAGCCCTGGACCCGTGACAGGAGTCCTCCTGAGCTCCAACTCAAAACCCTCCCTTCTCGTCCTGTGCCTGCGAAGGGGGGCATCCTAAGGCTCAAAGCCAGGATTCCCTTACCAGTGGGGCAGGAGCACTTGGGGTCCATCTGGAGGAGGAGTGAGGCCCGAGGTCCAAAGCAAGGGGCGAAGCGGCTTCACTGGTCCGGTCGGGGGCGTGTGGGAGCCAGGAGCCCGCGGGCTCAGTTATAGGCCGAGGAGGCGGCCCGGGCGCAGAGGCCCCGCCCCCGCCTTGCACCCGCCCCGCGGATCCGCGCCCGCGCCCGCGCTGCCCGCGGCGCCCTGGGCCGGGCTGTGAGCAACACGCGGGGCCGAGCGCACGATTCCACTTCGGTGCCGGCTGGAGCGGAGGAAGCGGGTGCCGTGCGGTAAGCGGTGTCCCAGCCCCCTGGCCGCCCCTTCGCGATGTGGCCGACGGGAGCAGCCCCCCTGTTGCCGGGTTGTGCAGGAATCCAGCTCCCGCGTCCTCCGGTCTTCCCCGCCCCAGGCCGCGCGCCGCCGGCCTCCGGGTTGCCGTTTCCTGCAGCCTGAGAACAGCCCCCGCCTCCCGCTCGTGTCCCTGGCTTGGCCGGAGCCGGGGAGCGGTGTCAGAGACCGCAGGCGCATGTGACCCTCACCGCCGTTTCGCCCACCCCGTGTGTCCCCAGGCGTTGGCAGCCCCGGTCCCCACCACGGTCCTTTGGAAGCACTTTTCCGGTACCGTCTCCTGTAACCGCCCCGCGATGAACATTGCCTTCGGCCGCTAGTCGTCACTTGTGTTTTCCTTTCCTGGAGGGATCATGGCGCATTTCTCCGGGGGCTCCTTTGCCTAAACTTTGCCGGGGCGCTCCTCACCGTGGCCGGTCCACCCCACGCCAGGGTGGAGGTTCCCTGATCATGGGATGCTCCCCAGGGAAGGCATCACTGTAGGCGATAGGCAGACCTGGCATGAAATAACAAAGCGACACAAGTGGAGAGTTCCCTTTGGGTAGTCCTGACGATTACACACCATGGAGTCCATGCCAAGCCTTGTTAATCACTTTTGCTCTTTGAATTGTCACACCAACCCGGAAGGGAGCTAGTAGTCAGCAGCCCGTTTCCCAAAGGCCAAACTACCTACAGTACGAGGAGGCTACAGTAAAGGCAGGCACACGGTGCTGGGGAGTGGTGCCCTGCTTCTGTGGTCTTGTGGCTTCGCAGCTGAAAGAGAGAGTCAGTGAGAAAGCTCCCCTTTGGCCCAGAGCTGTGTCTTCAGCCCGTCTCTACCGTGTCCAGCTGAATCCTGGGGGGAGACCGAAGTGACAGAATAGGAATGTATTTATGCTTTTGTGGCTTCCTTCTGACTCTCTCCTTCAGCAGTGTTCAAGAGGCTTCTTTTGGTACAACGTATTTCAGAAAATCCCTGAAAAGAAAATGGTAAGGAAATCCTGGTGCAGGTGACAGCAGAGATGGCAGGATCCTTCTGCATCTGTTAGGAGGACACCGACTGTCTTGCTCACGGCTTTCTATCTGTAGTGTCAATGGCTCCTTGCGTGAAGGGAGGATAACCCCCTCCGGGGAAGTGGTCCCATGCTCACAGGGTTGATGAGGACGACCCAGAACACAGAGCTAAACACACCATCCTTGCTTGCGTGTCTGGAAGGAGAACAATGTCTCCTAGGCTAATGATAACAAATAAATAAATAAATAGGTGATATGATCGATTACTCCCTGAGTGCCCAGTATATTCTGACATTCTTTGCACGGATTCAGTTCTTTCATCCCGAGAGCCAGACACTATTTTTTTGCCCTTTAGAGCAGCGGAGACTGAGCCACAGCGAGGTTATGTCCCATGGCTATCTGTGGCACAGATGGGACTGGCCCTCCTGCAGGCTGACTGCAGCCCCCCGCCCAACCGGACAGCATGTCATGCCATGAAAGGTGAGGACACTGAACACCTGGCCCAGAGGCAGCAGTGGGAAAGCACTGAGCAGCTGGCAGTCAGAACCCTCTGCACAGCTCTGTGACCTCTCTGGGCTTCAGCCTCCCACCTCTGCAGCCAGGAGCACAGCTGGACTGTCTCCGAAGACCCTTGTGGCCCTGAAAAAGGAGAGGCCGGATTCAGCCTCCAGTGATGTCATAACCGGCACCATGTGGCCGGGAGGTGAGACAGCTGTAGTGTAGGTTTGGTCCTTTGAGTCTAGGCTGTGTGCCCTTGGGTAAGTTGCTTAACCTCTCTGGAATTGGCACCGTCGCTCCAGACCATGCAGGTTCACTGAGTGTGTCCAAATGCTGTGGCGGTGACTCGTTCCATGGGGCTTGTTGGAGGAGATCCCCACGCCCTCTGGCACTGGGTAAGCAAGGTTCCTATCCATCTCTGCCCTCACCATGGGCTTGCTTGCAAAGCAGGGCGCCTTTCTCCAGGAGCTTGTTGGGAGCTAAAGGATTCTCCGTGCACAGATGTCAGTGTGGAGATAGCGATCAGAAAGGACACCGTGTGGGAAGCCCGAGCTAGGAACCAGGCCACTGTCTCGCTTATTCCCCCTCTTGGAAATTAATCTTTTCTGTAGAAAGGAGGAAATGACATCTCAGAGAGTATCAGTGACTTGCCAGGTCAGGAAGTGGCACGGTGGCTGTGAACCCGGGTGCCTGACACCAGCACCCACGCACGCAGCACGGGCCGGCTCCCGAAATGCCCTCTTCACACAGGGCACCTGTGGCCGATCTTGGTCCTGACTTCTGAGCCTCTTGTCTCCTCTTTCTCTTGGAGTGCCCATGAAATAGGAATTCCCTCCCCAGACCGCCAGGGGGCCCAGCACCTGAACTATATCACCTGTCCCCTCAGCACACACGTCTTGCTAATAAACACCACCAGGCCCTCCGCACTGCAGCACCACCATCACTCTGCAGCGGAACACGTGAAGTCCTCCTTCTGAAACCAAGTCTCCGGGAAACGGCTGGGAAATGCCCACCAGACAAATCCAAGTCACTTTCGGGGTGTCAGGTAGCCACGGGCTGGATTTTGAGGGAAGGGACGATGTCAGGCTGATCTAGGGAGGCACTGGCGAAGATTCAGGGCCAAGCCCCTGCAGGGAGCCGTCAGGGGTGGCGAGTGTCCTGTCCGTAGCCCTGGGCGAGCCAAGACTGATGTTGCGTGTGGGGAGGCAGGGGGCAGAGCTGCTCCAGGCGTGTGTGGTCCACACAGTGGGGCATGTGTGAAGTGTTCCCGGGACTCAGGCACACACTTCAATGTATGTGCAGCCTATGAGAGCCTCTAATTTTCAGAATTGCTCCTCCACGTGTTAAGGTGATTTTACGTGTTGAAGGGAAAAATGGGTTTCCCATATCGTGTCCTTTTACATTTTTTCTTAGCGATTCCTTTTACTGACCAGGGTGAAAACTGTGGCAGAAAATACAAATAGGTCTTTCCAGGGTGTGTTAGACGCAAGCCCCGTGTAGAAGTCAAACAAGAGGGGTGTGTGGGATTCCATCCCCTCTGGGTGCTTTTCCAGGCTCTCATCACCGAGGACTGAGTTTGGCAGGGGCCCCCAGAGAAGGAAAATGAGAAACGGACCACTTGCTCTGCAATCCATACTCCTAAGGGGAATAGAGGGAGTGCGTCCTCTGTGTGTCCGATGCCCTGTGTCTTCTGGGCGAGGCTTTCATTTGGAGCTGAGAAGCTGAAGCTCACATTAACCTAAGCGGCTAAGACGCTCCGTGTGTGTGTGTGTGTGTGTGTGTGTGTGTGTGTGTTTTCGGGGGTGGGGGTGGGGGTGGGGTCCTCTTTGGTCCAGAGCCGAGGTCTCTGCACTTCCAGCCCAGTTCCCCACGCCAGCCCTGATGGGCACGGAGTCTCTTTGTCCAAGACAGACAAAGGAAGACAGAGCCAGAATGAAGTCAACAACTTTTATTACAGCTCACATATTTCATAGAAAAAGGAATGTAGCGTCAGGTCCGGTTGTATGAAAAACGGTAAAATGCAGGTTCGTCCTGGTTGCTCTGTTGACACCCGGGGCAGGCTCTCCGCGACATCAGGCACAGCAGCTGCACTTGTCCGAGGCCCCTTTGCAGACGCAGCCCTGGGCACACTTGGCGCAGCCCACGGGGCAGCAGGAGCAGCAGCCTGGGGAAGCGAGGGCAGCGTGCGGTCGGACCACGCGTTGTCCGGAGCCACCCTTCCCAGCAGCAGGCCTGGCCCCAGCTGCCCTCAGGCCCAGACCCTGAGTTTAGGATGGTGTCCTCTGCCCTGAGATCATTGCTCTCAGACACTAGGTTCAGGTTGCCTGCCCCATCTGTGCCCAGGACAGGGCACAGAGCCTTGGAGAGACAGTGAGCAGGGCCTCTGGGGACGAGAGAAAGCCAGCGCCCAGCACCGTCAGTGATGTGAGCAAAGTCCTCAGGATCAAAGTGGAGGCAAAGCCCTGACAGAGCAGCTCCCGCTCGGGATAGGGAAGCTCTGGGCTGCTTCGACAGGAAGGGGCTGCCCCAGGTCCGAGAAACCACACACGGTCACTAGTTCATGTCCCTAAAGTGCTTCAGTCCCTGAGAGGATTCAGAAGCGTGACTCAAGAGGCAGGAGGACTAGTTCTACTGACAGGTCTGAGGTTGTTTGTCAATGACCCGTCTGGGCCTCAGTCTCCCTGTTCTCTAGTGCGCGCCTGGGTCTCGGTCATCTGGAAGGTGATTCCAGCTCTGATTGTGAATCCCTTCCTGGTGAGGGGGGTGGGTGGGTGGTGGGGGTTACCGGGAAGTTTGGTCACTGTCCTGCTCCTGCCTGCTGAGCTCTGGGCTCCCTGCTCGCACTCAGCCCAGACCCCGCATTCCCAGAGAAGGCCCCGCACACTCACTCTTCTTGCAGGAGGTGCATCTGCAGGCTTTGCAGGTGCAGGAGCCAGCGCAGCTGCAGGAGCCGCCTGCCAGGAAGGGAAAGGCCCGCGGTGAGCAGGGAGAGGGATGCAGGAGCTAGAGCAGACGGTCAGCAATGCCTCCCTGAGCCCTCCTCCTCTGTCAGGACCCAGCCCTGGGAGCTCGTGTCCACTCAGGCGGATAGAGAAGCCCCAGCTCCTCTCTTCTGGTCCAAGGAGAGTAGGTCCCCTCCTGATGGACTCCACAGGGAAGGTCCCAGGCTCCAGACCCAGCCCAGGCTGACTGGGGCTGGGGGCCAGGGCCCATGGCCTGAACCCGAAAGAGGCAATGTCCCCTCCTCCCATCAAGTCCTGGCAGCTCCGAGGCCTCCTCCAAACACTGGGTCCCGGTCTAGCAGTCCCCTGACCAGCTGGGTGACCTCAAGAAGGACAGCCTGGAGCCTCCGTGCCCTCAGTGTTAACGGAGAGGCAAAGGGAGACTGACGTGCTCTCAGGAGCCTGGCAGGCAAGAAAGCCCTGGACCCGTGACAGGAGTCCTCCTGAGCTCCAACTCAAAACCCTCCCTTCTCGTCCTGTGCCTGCGAAGGGGGGCATCCTAAGGCTCAAAGCCAGGATTCCCTTACCAGTGGGGCAGGAGCACTTGGGGTCCATCTGGAGGAGGAGTGAGGCCCGAGGTCCAAAGCAAGGGGCGAAGCGGCTTCACTGGTCCGGTCGGGGGCGTGTGGGAGCCAGGAGCCCGTGGGCTCAGTTATAGGCCGAGGAGGCGGCCCGGGCGCAGAGGCCCCGCCCCCGCCTTGCACCCGCCCCGCGGATCCGCGCCCGCGCCCGCGCTGCCCGCGGCGCCCTGGGCCGGGCTGTGAGCAACACGCGGGGCCGAGCGCACGATTCCACTTCGGTGCCGGCTGGAGCGGAGGAAGCGGGTGCCGTGCGGTAAGCGGTGTCCCAGCCCCCTGGCCGCCCCTTCGCGATGTGGCCGACGGGAGCAGCCCCCCTGTTGCCGGGTTGTGCAGGAATCCAGCTCCCGCGTCCTCCGGTCTTCCCCGCCCCAGGCCGCGCGCCGCCGGCCTCCGGGTCGCCGTTTCCTGCAGCCTGAGAACAGCCCCCGCCTCCCGCTCGTGTCCCTGGCTTGGCCGGAGCCGGGGAGCGGTGTCAGAGACCGCAGGCGCATGTGACCCTCACCGCCGTTTCGCCCACCCCGTGTGTCCCCAGGCGTTGGCAGCCCCGGTCCCCACCACGGTCCTTTGGAAGCACTTTTCCGGTACCGTCTCCTGTAACCGCCCCGCGATGAACATTGCCTTCGGCCGCTAGTCGTCACTTGTGTTTTCCTTTCCTGGAGGGATCATGGCGCATTTCTCCGGGGGCTCCTTTGCCTAAACTTTGCCGGGGCGCTCCTCACCGTGGCCGGTCCACCCCACGCCAGGGTGGAGGTTCCCTGATCATGGGATGCTCCCCAGGGAAGGCATCACTGTAGGCGATAGGCAGACCTGGCATGAAATAACAAAGCGACACAAGTGGAGAGTTCCCTTTGGGTAGTCCTGACGATTACACACCATGGAGTCCATGCCAAGCCTTGTTAATCACTTTTGCTCTTTGAATTGTCACACCAACCCGGAAGGGAGCTAGTAGTCAGCAGCCCGTTTCCCAAAGGCCAAACTACCTACAGTACGAGGAGGCTACAGTAAAGGCAGGCACACGGTGCTGGGGAGTGGTGCCCTGCTTCTGTGGTCTTGTGGCTTCGCAGCTGAAAGAGAGAGTCAGTGAGAAAGCTCCCCTTTGGCCCAGAGCTGTGTCTTCAGCCCGTCTCTACCGTGTCCAGCTGAATCCTGGGGGGGGACCGAAGTGACAGAATAGGAATGTATTTATGCTTTTGTGGCTTCCTTCTGACTCTCTCCTTCAGCAGTGTTCAAGAGGCTTCTTTTGGTACAACGTATTTCAGAAAATCCCTGAAAAGAAAATGGTAAGGAAATCCTGGTGCAGGTGACAGCAGAGATGGCAGGATCCTTCTGCATCTGTTAGGAGGACACCGACTGTCTTGCTCACGGCTTTCTATCTGTAGTGTCAATGGCTCCTTGCGTGAAGGGAGGATAACCCCCTCCGGGGAAGTGGTCCCATGCTCACAGGGTTGATGAGGACGACCCAGAACACAGAGCTAAACACACCATCCTTGCTTGCGTGTCTGGAAGGAGAACAATGTCTCCTAGGCTAATGATAACAAATAAATAAATAAATAGGTGATATGATCGATTACTCCCTGAGTGCCCAGTATATTCTGACATTCTTTGCACGGATTCAGTTCTTTCATCCCGAGAGCCAGACACTATTTTTTTGCCCTTTAGAGCAGCGGAGACTGAGCCACAGCGAGCTTATGTCCCATGGCTATCTGTGGCACAGATGGGACTGGCCCTCCTGCAGGCTGACTGCAGCCCCCCGCCCAACCGGACAGCATGTCATGCCATGAAAGGTGAGGACACTGAACACCTGGCCCAGAGGCAGCAGTGGGAAAGCACTGAGCAGCTGGCAGTCAGAACCCTCTGCACAGCTCTGTGACCTCTCTGGGCTTCAGCCTCCCACCTCTGCAGCCAGGAGCACAGCTGGACTGTCTCCGAAGACCCTTGTGGCCCTGAAAAAGGAGAGGCCGGATTCAGCCTCCAGTGATGTCATAACCGGCACCATGTGGCCGGGAGGTGAGACAGCTGTAGTGTAGGTTTGGTCCTTTGAGTCTAGGCTGTGTGCCCTTGGGTAAGTTGCTTAACCTCTCTGGAATTGGCACCGTCGCTCCAGACCATGCAGGTTCACTGAGTGTGTCCAAATGCTGTGGCGGTGACTCGTTCCATGGGGCTTGTTGGAGGAGATCCCCACGCCCTCTGGCACTGGGTAAGCAAGGTTCCTATCCATCTCTGCCCTCACCATGGGCTTGCTTGCAAAGCAGGGCGCCTTTCTCCAGGAGCTTGTTGGGAGCTAAAGGATTCTCCGTGCACAGATGTCAGTGTGGAGATAGCGATCAGAAAGGACACCGTGTGGGAAGCCCGAGCTAGGAACCAGGCCACTGTCTCGCTTATTCCCCCTCTTGGAAATTAATCTTTTCTATAGAAAGGAGGAAATGACATCTCAGAGAGTATCAGTGACTTGCCAGGTCAGGAAGTGGCACGGTGGCTGTGAACCCGGGTGCCTGACACCAGCACCCACGCACGCAGCACGGGCCGGCTCCCGAAATGCCCTCTTCACACAGGGCACCTGTGGCCGATCTTGGTCCTGACTTCTGAGCCTCTTGTCTCCTCTTTCTCTTGGAGTGCCCATGAAATAGGAATTCCCTCCCCAGACCGCCAGGGGGCCCAGCACCTGAACTATATCACCTGTCCCCTCAGCACACACGTCTTGCTAATAAACACCACCAGGCCCTCCGCACTGCAGCACCACCATCACTCTGCAGCGGAACACGTGAAGTCCTCCTTCTGAAACCAAGTCTCCGGGAAACGGCTGGGAAATGCCCACCAGACAAATCCAAGTCACTTTCGGGGTGTCAGGTAGCCACGGGCTGGATTTTGAGGGAAGGGACGATGTCAGGCTGATCTAGGGAGGCACTGGCGAAGATTCAGGGCCAAGCCCCTGCAGGGAGCCGTCAGGGGTGGCGAGTGTCCTGTCCGTAGCCCTGGGCGAGCCAAGACTGATGTTGCGTGTGGGGAGGCAGGGGGCAGAGCTGCTCCAGGCGTGTGTGGTCCACACAGTGGGGCATGTGTGAAGTGTTCCCGGGACTCAAGCACACACTTCAATGTATGTGCAGCCTATGAGAGCCTCTAATTTTCAGAATTGCTCCTCCACGTGTTAAGGTGATTTTACGTGTTGAAGGGAAAAATGGGTTTCCCATATCGTGTCCTTTTACATTTTTTTCTTAGCGATTCTTTTTACTGACCAGGGTGAAAACTGTGGCAGAAAATACAAATAGGTCTTTCCAGGGTGTGTTAGACGCAAGCCCCGTGTAGAAGTCAAACAAGGGGGGTGTGGGATTCCATCCCCTCTGGGTGCTTTTCCAGGCTCTCATCACCGAGGACTGAGTTTGGCAGGGGCCCCCAGAGAAGGAAAATGAGAAACGGACCACTTGCTCTGCAATCCATACTCCTAAGGGGAATAGAGGGAGTGCGTCCTCTGTGTGTCCGATGCCCTGTGTCTTCTGGGCGAGGCTTTCCTTTGGAGCTGAGAAACTGAAGCTCACATTAACCTAAGCGGCTAAGACGCTCCGTGTGTGTGTGTGTGTTTTGGGGGGTGGGGGAGGGTCCTCTTTGGTCCAGAGCCGAGGTCTCTGCACTTCCAGCCCAGTTCCCCACGCCAGCCCTGATGGGCACGGAGTCTCTTTGTCCAAGGCAGACAAAGGAAGACAGAGCCAGAATGAAGTCAACAACTTTTATTACAGCTCACATATTTCATAGAAAAAGGAATGTAGCGTCAGGTCCGGTTGTATGAAAAACGGTAAAATGCAGGTTCGTCCTGGTTGCTCTGTTGACACCCGGGGCAGGCTCTCCGCGACATCAGGCACAGCAGCTGCACTTGTCCGAGGCCCCTTTGCAGACGCAGCCCTGGGCACACTTGGCGCAGCCCACGGGGCAGCAGGAGCAGCAGCCTGGGGAAGCGAGGGCAGCGTGCGGTCGGACCACGCGTTGTCCGGAGCCACCCTTCCCAGCAGCAGGCCTGGCCCCAGCTGCCCTCAGGCCCAGACCCTGAGTTTAGGATGGTGTCCTCTGTCCTGAGATCATTGCTCTCAGACACTAGGTTCAGGTTGCCTGCCCCATCTGTGCCCAGGACAGGGCACAGAGCCTTGGAGAGACAGTGAGCAGGGCCTCTGGGGACGAGAGAAAGCCAGCGCCCAGCACCGTCAGTGATGTGAGCAAAGTCCTCAGGATCAAAGTGGAGGCAAAGCCCTGACAGAGCAGCTCCCGCTCGGGATAGGGAAGCTCTGGGCTGCTTCGACAGGAAGGGGCTGCCCCAGGTCCGAGAAACCACACACGGTCACTAGTTCATGTCCCTAAAGTGCTTCAGTCCCTGAGAGGATTCAGAAGCGTGACTCAGGAGGCAGGAGGACTAGTTCTACTGACAGGTCTGAGGTTGTTTGTTAATGACCCGTCTGGGCCTCAGTCTCCCTGTTCTCTAGTGCGCACTTGGGTCTCGGTCATCTGGAAGGTGATTCCAGCTCTGATTGTGAATCCCTTCCTGGTGGGGGGGGGGGGTGGGGGGGTGGTGGGGGTTACCGGGAAGTTTGGTCACTGTCCTGCTCCTGCCTGCTGAGCTCTGGGCTCCCTGCTCGCACTCAGCCCAGACCCCGCATTCCCAGAGAAGGCCCCGCACACTCACTCTTCTTGCAGGAGGTGCATCTGCAGGCTTTGCAGGTGCAGGAGCCAGCGCAGCTGCAGGAGCCGCCTGCCAGGAAGGGAAAGGCCCGCGGTGAGCAGGGAGAGGGATGCAGGAGCTAGAGCAGACGGTCAGCAATGCCTCCCTGAGCCCTCCTCCTCTGTCAGGACCCAGCCCTGGGAGCTCGTGTCCACTCAGGCGGATAGAGAAGCCCCAGCTCCTCTCTTCTGGTCCAAGGAGAGTAGGTCCCCTCCTGATGGACTCCACAGGGAAGGTCCCAGGCTCCAGACCCAGCCCAGGCTGACTGGGGCTGGGGGCCAGGGCCCATGGCCTGAACCCGAAAGAGGCAATGTCCCCTCCTCCCATCAAGTCCTGGCAGCTCCGAGGCCTCCTCCAAACACTGGGTCCCGGTCTAGCAGTCCCCTGACCAGCTGGGTGACCTCAAGAAGGACAGCCTGGAGCCTCCGTGCCCTCAGTGTTAACGGAGAGGCAAAGGGAGACTGACGTGCTCTCAGGAGCCTGGCAGGCAAGAAAGCCCTGGACCCGTGACAGGAGTCCTCCTGAGCTCCAACTCAAAACCCTCCCTTCTCGTCCTGTGCCTGCGAAGGGGGGCATCCTAAGGCTCAAAGCCAGGGTTCCCTTACCAGTGGGGCAGGAGCACTTGGGGTCCATCTGGAGGAGGAGTGAGGCCCGAGGTCCAAAGCAAGGGGCGAAGCGGCTTCACTGGTCCGGTCGGGGGCGTGTGGGAGCCAGGAGCCCGTGGGCTCAGTTATAGGCCGAGGAGGCGGCCCGGGCGCAGAGGCCCCGCCCCCGCCTTGCACCCGCCCCGCGGATCCGCGCCCGCGCCCGCGCCCGCGCTGCCCGCGGCGCCCTGGGCCGGGCTGTGAGCAACACGCGGGGCCGAGCGCACGATTCCACTTCGGTGCCGGCTGGAGCGGAGGAAGCGGGTGCCGTGCGGTAAGCGGTGTCCCAGCCCCCTGGCCGCCCCTTCGCGATGTGGCCGACGGGAGCAGCCCCCCTGTTGCCGGGTTGTGCAGGAATCCAGCTCCCGCGTCCTCCGGTCTTCCCCGCCCCAGGCCGCGCGCCGCCGACCTCCGGGTCGCCGTTTCCTGCAGCCTGAGAACAGCCCCCGCCTCCCGCTCGTGTCCCTGGCTTGGCCGGAGCCGGGGAGCAGTGTCAGAGACCGCAGGCGCATGTGACCCTCACCGCCGTTTCGCCCACCCCGTGTGTCCCCAGGCGTTGGCAGCCCCGGTCTCCACCACGGTCCTTTGGAAGCACTTTTCCGGTACCGTCTCCTGTAACCGCCCCGCGATGAACATTGCCTTCGGCCGCTAGTCGTCACTTGTGTTTTCCTTTCCTGGAGGGATCATGGCGCATTTCTCCGGGGGCTCCTTTGCCTAAACTTTGCAGGGGCGCTCCTCACCGTGGCCGGTCCACCCCACGCCAGGGTGGAGGTTCCCTGATCATGGGATGCTCCCCAGGGAAGGCATCACTGTAGGCGATAGGCAGACCTGGCATGAAATAACAAAGCGACACAAGTGGAGAGTTCCCTTTGGGTAGTCCTGACGATTACACACCATGGAGTCCATGCCAAGCCTTGTTAATCACTTTTGCTCTTTGAATTGTCACACCAACCCGGAAGGGAGCTAGTAGTCAGCAGCCCGTTTCCCAAAGGCCAAACTACCTACAGTACGAGGAGGCTACAGTAAAGGCAGGCACACAGTGCTGGGGAGTGGTGCCCTGCTTCTGTGGTCTTGTGGCTTCGCAGCTGAAAGAGAGAGTCAGTGAGAAAGCTCCCCTTTGGCCCAGAGCTGTGTCTTCAGCCCGTCTCTACCGTGTCCAGCTGAATCCTGGGGGGGGGACCGAAGTGACAGAATAGGAATGTATTTATGCTTTTGTGGCTTCCTTCTGACTCTCTCCTTCAGCAGTGTTCAAGAGGTTTCTTTTGGTACAACGTATTTCAGAAAACCCCTGAAAAGAAAATGGTAGGGAAATCCTGGTGCAGGTGACAGCAGAGATGGCAGGATCCTTCTGCATCTGTTAGGAGGACACCGACTGTCTTGCTCACGGCTTTCTATCTGTAGTGTCAATGGCTCCTTGCGTGAAGGGAGGATAACCCCCTCCGGGGAAGTGGTCCCATGCTCACAGGGTTGATGAGGACGACCCAGAACACAGAGCTAAACACACCATCCTTGCTTGCGTGTCTGGAAGGAGAACAATGTCTCCTAGGCTAATGATAACAAATAAATAATAGGTGATATGATCGATTACTCCCTGAGTGCCCAGTATATTCTGACATTCTTTGCACGGATTCAGTTCTTTCATCCCGAGAGCCAGACACTATTTTTTTGCCCTTTAGAGCAGCGGAGACTGAGCCACAGCGAGGTTATGTCCCATGGCTATCTGTGGCACAGATGGGACTGGCCCTCCTGCAGGCTGACTGCAGCCCCCCGCCCAACCGGACAGCATGTCATGCCATGAAAGGTGAGGACACTGAACACCTGGCCCAGAGGCAGCAGTGGGAAAGCACTGAGCAGCTGGCAGTCAGAACCCTCTGCACAGCTCTGTGACCTCTCTGGGCTTCAGCCTCCCACCTCTGCAGCCAGGAGCACAGCTGGACTGTCTCCGAAGACCCTTGCGGCCCTGAAAAAGGAGAGGCCGGATTCAGCCTCCAGTGATGTCATAACCGGCACCATGTGGCCGGGAGGTGAGACAGCTGTAGTGTAGGTTTGGTCCTTTGAGTCTAGGCTGTGTGCCCTTGGGTAAGTTGCTCAACCTCTCTGGAATTGGCACCGTCGCTCCAGACCATGCAGGTTCACTGAGTGTGTCCAAATGCTGTGGCGGTGACTCGTTCCATGGGGCTTGTTGGAGGAGATCCCCACGCCCTCTGGCACTGGGTAAGCAAGGTTCCTATCCATCTCTGCCCTCACCATGAGCTTGCTTGCAAAGCAGGGAGCCTTTCTCCAGGAGCTTGTTGGGAGCTAAAGGATTCTCCGTGCACAGATGTCAGTGTGGAGATAGCGATCAGAAAGGACACCGTTCGGGAAGCCCGAGCTAGGAGCCAGGCCACTGTCTCGCTTATTCCCCCTCTTGGAAATTAATCTTTTCTGTAGAAAGGAGGAAATGACATCTCAGAGAGTATCAGTGACTTGCCAGGTCAGGAAGTGGCACGGTGGCTGTGAACCCGGGTGCCTGACACCAGCACCCACGCACGCAGCACGGGCCGGCTCCCGAAATGCCCTCTTCACACAGGGCACCTGTGGCCGATCTTGGTCCTGACTTCTGAGCCTCTTGTCTCCTCTTTCTCTTGGAGTGCCCATGAAATAGGAATTCCCTCCCCAGACCGCCAGGGGGCCCAGCACCTGAACTATATCACCTGTCCCCTCAGCACACACGTCTTGCTAATAAACACCACCAGGCCCTCCGCACTGCAGCACCACCATCACTCTGCAGCGGAACACGTGAAGTCCTCCTTCTGAAACCAAGTCTCCGGGAAACGGCTGGGAAATGCCCACCAGACAAATCCAAGTCACTTTCGGGGTGTCAGGTAGCCACGGGCTGGATTTTGAGGGAAGGGACGATGTCAGGCTGATCTAGGGAGGCACTGGCGAAGATTCAGGGCCAAGCCCCTGCAGGGAGCCGTCAGGGGTGGCGAGTGTCCTGTCCGTAGCCCTGGGCGAGCCAAGACTGATGTTGCGTGTGGGGAGGCAGGGGGCAGAGCTGCTCCAGGCGTGTGTGGTCCACACAGTGGGGCATGTGTGAAGTGTTCCCGGGACTCAGGCACACACTTCAATGTATGTGCAGCCTATGAGAGCCTCTAATTTTCAGAATTGCTCCTCCACGTGTTAAGGTGATTTTACGTGTTGAAGGGAAAAATGGGTTTCCCATATCGTGTCCTTTTACATTTTTTCTTAGCGATTCCTTTTACTGACCAGGGTGAAAACTGTGGCAGAAAATACAAATAGGTCTTTCCAGGGTGTGTTAGACGCAAGCCCCGTGTAGAAGTCAAACAAGAGGGGTGTGTGGGATTCCATCCCCTCTGGGTGCTTTTCCAGGCTCTCATCACCGAGGACTGAGTTTGGCAGGGGCCCCCAGAGAAGGAAAATGAGAAACGGACCACTTGCTCTGCAATCCATACTCCTAAGGGGAATAGAGGGAGTGCGTCCTCTGTGTGTCCGATGCCCTGTGTCTTCTGGGCGAGGCTTTCATTTGGAGCTGAGAAGCTGAAGCTCACATTAACCTAAGCGGCTAAGACGCTCCGTGTGTGTGTGTGTGTGTGTGTGTGTGTGTGTGTGTTTTCGGGGGTGGGGGTGGGGGTGGGGTCCTCTTTGGTCCAGAGCCGAGGTCTCTGCACTTCCAGCCCAGTTCCCCACGCCAGCCCTGATGGGCACGGAGTCTCTTTGTCCAAGACAGACAAAGGAAGACAGAGCCAGAATGAAGTCAACAACTTTTATTACAGCTCACATATTTCATAGAAAAAGGAATGTAGCGTCAGGTCCGGTTGTATGAAAAACGGTAAAATGCAGGTTCGTCCTGGTTGCTCTGTTGACACCCGGGGCAGGCTCTCCGCGACATCAGGCACAGCAGCTGCACTTGTCCGAGGCCCCTTTGCAGACGCAGCCCTGGGCACACTTGGCGCAGCCCACGGGGCAGCAGGAGCAGCAGCCTGGGGAAGCGAGGGCAGCGTGCGGTCGGACCACGCGTTGTCCGGAGCCACCCTTCCCAGCAGCAGGCCTGGCCCCAGCTGCCCTCAGGCCCAGACCCTGAGTTTAGGATGGTGTCCTCTGTCCTGAGATCATTGCTCTCAGACACTAGGTTCAGGTTGCCTGCCCCATCTGTGCCCAGGACAGGGCACAGAGCCTTGGAGAGACAGTGAGCAGGGCCTCTGGGGACGAGAGAAAGCCAGCGCCCAGCACCGTCAGTGATGTGAGCAAAGTCCTCAGGATCAAAGTGGAGGCAAAGCCCTGACAGAGCAGCTCCCGCTCGGGATAGGGAAGCTCTGGGCTGCTTCGACAGGAAGGGGCTGCCCCAGGTCCGAGAAACCACACACGGTCACTAGTTCATGTCCCTAAAGTGCTTCAGTCCCTGAGAGGATTCAGAAGCGTGACTCAAGAGGCAGGAGGACTAGTTCTACTGACAGGTCTGAGGTTGTTTGTCAATGACCCGTCTGGGCCTCAGTCTCCCTGTTCTCTAGTGCGCGCCTGGGTCTCGGTCATCTGGAAGGGGATTCCAGCTCTGATTGTGAATCCCTTCCTGGTGAGGGGGGTGGGTGGGTGGTGGGGGTTACCGGGAAGTTTGGTCACTGTCCTGCTCCTGCCTGCTGAGCTCTGGGCTCCCTGCTCGCACTCAGCCCAGACCCCGCATTCCCAGAGAAGGCCCCGCACACTCACTCTTCTTGCAGGAGGTGCATCTGCAGGCTTTGCAGGTGCAGGAGCCAGCGCAGCTGCAGGAGCCGCCTGCCAGGAAGGGAAAGGCCCGCGGTGAGCAGGGAGAGGGATGCAGGAGCTAGAGCAGACGGTCAGCAATGCCTCCCTGAGCCCTCCTCCTCTGTCAGGACCCAGCCCTGGGAGCTCGTGTCCACTCAGGCGGATAGAGAAGCCCCAGCTCCTCTCTTCTGGTCCAAGGAGAGTAGGTCCCCTCCTGATGGACTCCACAGGGAAGGTCCCAGGCTCCAGACCCAGCCCAGGCTGACTGGGGCTGGGGGCCAGGGCCCATGGCCTGAACCCGAAAGAGGCAATGTCCCCTCCTCCCATCAAGTCCTGGCAGCTCCGAGGCCTCCTCCAAACACTGGGTCCCGGTCTAGCAGTCCCCTGACCAGCTGGGTGACCTCAAGAAGGACAGCCTGGAGCCTCCGTGCCCTCAGTGTTAACGGAGAGGCAAAGGGAGACTGACGTGCTCTCAGGAGCCTGGCAGGCAAGAAAGCCCTGGACCCGTGACAGGAGTCCTCCTGAGCTCCAACTCAAAACCCTCCCTTCTCGTCCTGTGCCTGCGAAGGGGGGCATCCTAAGGCTCAAAGCCAGGATTCCCTTACCAGTGGGGCAGGAGCACTTGGGGTCCATCTGGAGGAGGAGTGAGGCCCGAGGTCCAAAGCAAGGGGCGAAGCAGCTTCACTGGTCCGGTCGGGGGCGTTTGGGAGCCAGGAGCCCGCGGGCTCAGTTATAGGCCGAGGAGGCGGCCCGGGCGCAGAGGCCCCGCCCCCGCCTTGCACCCGCCCCGCGGATCCGCGCCCGCGCCCGCGCCCGCGCTGCCCGCGGCGCCCTGGGCCGGGCTGTGAGCAACACGCGGGGCCGAGCGCGCGATTCCACTTCGGTGCCGGCTGGAGCGGAGGAAGCGGGTGCCGTGCGGTAAGCGGTGTCCCAGCCCCCTGGCCGCCCCTTCGCGATGTGGCCGACGGGAGCAGCCCCCCTGTTGCCGGGTTGTGCAGGAATCCAGCTCCCGCGTCCTCCGGTCTTCCCCGCCCCAGGCCGCGCGCCGCCGGCCTCCGGGTTGCCGTTTCCTGCAGCCTGAGAACAGCCCCCGCCTCCCGCTCGTGTCCCTGGCTTGGCCGGAGCCGGGGAGCGGTGTCAGAGACCGCAGGCGCATGTGACCCTCACCGCCGTTTCGCCCACCCCGTGTGTCCCCAGGCGTTGGCAGCCCCGGTCCCCACCACGGTCCTTTGGAAGCACTTTTCCGGTACCGTCTCCTGTAACCGCCCCGCGATGAACATTGCCTTCGGCCGCTAGTCGTCACTTGTGTTTTCCTTTCCTGGAGGGATCATGGCGCATTTCTCCGGGGGCTCCTTTGCCTAAACTTTGCCGGGGCGCTCCTCACCGTGGCCGGTCCACCCCACGCCAGGGTGGAGGTTCCCTGATCATGGGATGCTCCCCAGGGAAGGCATCACTGTAGGCGATAGGCAGACCTGGCATGAAATAACAAAGCGACACAAGTGGAGAGTTCCCTTTGGGTAGTCCTGACGATTACACACCATGGAGTCCATGCCAAGCCTTGTTAATCACTTTTGCTCTTTGAATTGTCACACCAACCCGGAAGGGAGCTAGTAGTCAGCAGCCCGTTTCCCAAAGGCCAAACTACCTACAGTACGAGGAGGCTACAGTAAAGGCAGGCACACGGTGCTGGGGAGTGGTGCCCTGCTTCTGTGGTCTTGTGGCTTCGCAGCTGAAAGAGAGAGTCAGTGAGAAAGCTCCCCTTTGGCCCAGAGCTGTGTCTTCAGCCCGTCTCTACCGTGTCCAGCTGAATCCTGGGGGGGGACCGAAGTGACAGAATAGGAATGTATTTATGCTTTTGTGGCTTCCTTCTGACTCTCTCCTTCAGCAGTGTTCAAGAGGCTTCTTTTGGTACAACGTATTTCAGAAAATCCCTGAAAAGAAAATGGTAAGGAAATCCTGGTGCAGGTGACAGCAGAGATGGCAGGATCCTTCTGCATCTGTTAGGAGGACACCGACTGTCTTGCTCACGGCTTTCTATCTGTAGTGTCAATGGCTCCTTGCGTGAAGGGAGGATAACCCCCTCCGGGGAAGTGGTCCCATGCTCACAGGGTTGATGAGGACGACCCAGAACACAGAGCTAAACACACCATCCTTGCTTGCGTGTCTGGAAGGAGAACAATGTCTCCTAGGCTAATGATAACAAATAAATAAATAAATAGGTGATATGATCGATTACTCCCTGAGTGCCCAGTATATTCTGACATTCTTTGCACGGATTCAGTTCTTTCATCCCGAGAGCCAGACACTATTTTTTTGCCCTTTAGAGCAGCGGAGACTGAGCCACAGCGAGGTTATGTCCCATGGCTATCTGTGGCACAGATGGGACTGGCCCTCCTGCAGGCTGACTGCAGCCCCCCGCCCAACCGGACAGCATGTCATGCCATGAAAGGTGAGGACACTGAACACCTGGCCCAGAGGCAGCAGTGGGAAAGCACTGAGCAGCTGGCAGTCAGAACCCTCTGCACAGCTCTGTGACCTCTCTGGGCTTCAGCCTCCCACCTCTGCAGCCAGGAGCACAGCTGGACTGTCTCCGAAGACCCTTGTGGCCCTGAAAAAGGAGAGGCCGGATTCAGCCTCCAGTGATGTCATAACCGGCACCATGTGGCCGGGAGGTGAGACAGCTGTAGTGTAGGTTTGGTCCTTTGAGTCTAGGCTGTGTGCCCTTGGGTAAGTTGCTTAACCTCTCTGGAATTGGCACCGTCGCTCCAGACCATGCAGGTTCACTGAGTGTGTCCAAATGCTGTGGCGGTGACTCGTTCCATGGGGCTTGTTGGAGGAGATCCCCACGCCCTCTGGCACTGGATAAGCAAGGTTCCTATCCATCTCTGCCCTCACCATGGGCTTGCTTGCAAAGCAGGGCGCCTTTCTCCAGGAGCTTGTTGGGAGCTAAAGGATTCTCCGTGCACAGATGTCAGTGTGGAGATAGCGATCAGAAAGGACACCGTGTGGGAAGCCCGAGCTAGGAACCAGGCCACTGTCTCGCTTATTCCCCCTCTTGGAAATTAATCTTTTCTATAGAAAGGAGGAAATGACATCTCAGAGAGTATCAGTGACTTGCCAGGTCAGGAAGTGGCACGGTGGCTGTGAACCCGGGTGCCTGACACCAGCACCCACGCACGCAGCACGGGCCGGCTCCCGAAATGCCCTCTTCACACAGGGCACCTGTGGCCGATCTTGGTCCTGACTTCTGAGCCTCTTGTCTCCTCTTTCTCTTGGAGTGCCCATGAAATAGGAATTCCCTCCCCAGACCGCCAGGGGGCCCAGCACCTGAACTATATCACCTGTCCCCTCAGCACACACGTCTTGCTAATAAACACCACCAGGCCCTCCGCACTGCAGCACCACCATCACTCTGCAGCGGAACACGTGAAGTCCTCCTTCTGAAACCAAGTCTCCGGGAAACGGCTGGGAAATGCCCACCAGACAAATCCAAGTCACTTTCGGGGTGTCAGGTAGCCACGGGCTGGATTTTGAGGGAAGGGACGATGTCAGGCTGATCTAGGGAGGCACTGGCGAAGATTCAGGGCCAAGCCCCTGCAGGGAGCCGTCAGGGGTGGCGAGTGTCCTGTCCGTAGCCCTGGGCGAGCCAAGACTGATGTTGCGTGTGGGGAGGCAGGGGGCAGAGCTGCTCCAGGCGTGTGTGGTCCACACAGTGGGGCATGTGTGAAGTGTTCCCGGGACTCAAGCACACACTTCAATGTATGTGCAGCCTATGAGAGCCTCTAATTTTCAGAATTGCTCCTCCACGTGTTAAGGTGATTTTACGTGTTGAAGGGAAAAATGGGTTTCCCATATCGTGTCCTTTTACATTTTTTTCTTAGCGGTTCTTTTTACTGACCAGGGTGAAAACTGTGGCAGAAAATACAAATAGGTCTTTCCAGGGTGTGTTAGACGCAAGCCCCGTGTAGAAGTCAAACAAGGGGGGTGTGGGATTCCATCCCCTCTGGGTGCTTTTCCAGGCTCTCATCACCGAGGACTGAGTTTGGCAGGGGCCCCCAGAGAAGGAAAATGAGAAACGGACCACTTGCTCTGCAATCCATACTCCTAAGGGGAATAGAGGGAGTGCGTCCTCTGTGTGTCCGATGCCCTGTGTCTTCTGGGCGAGGCTTTCCTTTGGAGCTGAGAAACTGAAGCTCACATTAACCTAAGCGGCTAAGACGCTCCGTGTGTGTGTGTGTGTTTTGGGGGGTGGGGGAGGGTCCTCTTTGGTCCAGAGCCGAGGTCTCTGCACTTCCAGCCCAGCTCCCCACGCCAGCCCTGATGGGCACGGAGTCTCTTTGTCCAAGACAGACAAAGGAAGACAGAGCCAGAATGAAGTCAACAACTTTTATTACAGCTCACATATTTCATAGAAAAAGGAATGTAGCGTCAGGTCCGGTTGTATGAAAAACGGTAAAATGCAGGTTCGTCCTGGTTGCTCTGTTGACACCCGGGGCAGGCTCTCCGCGACATCAGGCACAGCAGCTGCACTTGTCCGAGGCCCCTTTGCAGACGCAGCCCTGGGCACACTTGGCGCAGCCCACGGGGCAGCAGGAGCAGCAGCCTGGGGAAGCGAGGGCAGCGTGCGGTCGGACCACGCGTTGTCCGGAGCCACCCTTCCCAGCAGCAGGCCTGGCCCCAGCTGCCCTCAGGCCCAGACCCTGAGTTTAGGATGGTGTCCTCTGCCCTGAGATCATTGCTCTCAGACACTAGGTTCAGGTTGCCTGCCCCATCTGTGCCCAGGACAGGGCACAGAGCCTTGGAGAGACAGTGAGCAGGGCCTCTGGGGACGAGAGAAAGCCAGCGCCCAGCACCGTCAGTGATGTGAGCAAAGTCCTCAGGATCAAAGTGGAGGCAAAGCCCTGACAGAGCAGCTCCCGCTCGGGATAGGGAAGCTCTGGGCTGCTTCGACAGGAAGGGGCTGCCCCAGGTCTGAGAAACCACACACGGTCACTAGTTCATGTCCCTAAAGTGCTTCAGTCCCTGAGAGGATTCAGAAGCGTGACTCAGGAGGCAGGAGGACTAGTTCTACTGACAGGTCTGAGGTTGTTTGTTAATGACCCGTCTGGGCCTCAGTCTCCCTGTTCTCTAGTGCGCACTTGGGTCTCGGTCATCTGGAAGGTGATTCCAGCTCTGATTGTGAATCCCTTCCTGGTGGTGGGGGGGGGGGGGGTGGGTGGTGGGGGTTACCGGGAAGTTTGGTCACTGTCCTGCTCCTGCCTGCTGAGCTCTGGGCTCCCTGCTCGCACTCAGCCCAGACCCCGCATTCCCAGAGAAGGCCCCGCACACTCACTCTTCTTGCAGGAGGTGCATCTGCAGGCTTTGCAGGTGCAGGAGCCAGCGCAGCTGCAGGAGCCGCCTGCCAGGAAGGGAAAGGCCCGCGGTGAGCAGGGAGAGGGATGCAGGAGCTAGAGCAGACGGTCAGCAATGCCTCCCTGAGCCCTCCTCCTCTGTCAGGACCCAGCCCTGGGAGCTCGTGTCCACTCAGGCGGATAGAGAAGCCCCAGCTCCTCTCTTCTGGTCCAAGGAGAGTAGGTCCCCTCCTGATGGACTCCACAGGGAAGGTCCCAGGCTCCAGACCCAGCCCAGGCTGACTGGGGCTGGGGGCCAGGGCCCATGGCCTGAACCCGAAAGAGGCAATGTCCCCTCCTCCCATCAAGTCCTGGCAGCTCCGAGGCCTCCTCCAAACACTGGGTCCCGGTCTAGCAGTCCCCTGACCAGCTGGGTGACCTCAAGAAGGACAGCCTGGAGCCTCCGTGCCCTCAGTGTTAACGGAGAGGCAAAGGGAGACTGACGTGCTCTCAGGAGCCTGGCAGGCAAGAAAGCCCTGGACCCGTGACAGGAGTCCTCCTGAGCTCCAACTCAAAACCCTCCCTTCTCGTCCTGTGCCTGCGAAGGGGGGCATCCTAAGGCTCAAAGCCAGGGTTCCCTTACCAGTGGGGCAGGAGCACTTGGGGTCCATCTGGAGGAGGAGTGAGGCCCGAGGTCCAAAGCAAGGGGCGAAGCGGCTTCACTGGTCCGGTCGGGGGCGTGTGGGAGCCAGGAGCCCGTGGGCTCAGTTATAGGCCGAGGAGGCGGCCCGGGCGCAGAGGCCCCGCCCCCGCCTTGCACCCGCCCCGCGGATCCGCGCCCGCGCCCGCGCCCGCGCTGCCCGCGGCGCCCTGGGCCGGGCTGTGAGCAACACGCGGGGCCGAGCGCACGATTCCACTTCGGTGCCGGCTGGAGCGGAGGAAGCGGGTGCCGTGCGGTAAGCGGTGTCCCAGCCCCCTGGCCGCCCCTTTGCGATGTGGCCGACGGGAGCAGCCCCCCTGTTGCCGGGTTGTGCAGGAATCCAGCTCCCGCGTCCTCCGGTCTTCCCCGCCCCAGGCCGCGCGCCGCCGGCCTCCGGGTCGCCGTTTCCTGCAGCCTGAGAACAGCCCCCGCCTCCCGCTCGTGTCCCTGGCTTGGCCGGAGCCGGGGAGCGGTGTCAGAGACCGCAGGCGCATGTGACCCTCACCGCCGTTTCGCCCACCCCGTGTGTCCCCAGGCGTTGGCAGCCCCGGTCCCCACCACGGTCCTTTGGAAGCACTTTTCCGGTACCGTCTCCTGTAACCGCCCCGCGATGAACATTGCCTTCGGCCGCTAGTCGTCACTTGTGTTTTCCTTTCCTGGAGGGATCATGGCGCATTTCTCCGGGGGCTCCTTTGCCTAAACTTTGCCGGGGCGCTCCTCACCGTGGCCGGTCCACCCCACGCCAGGGTGGAGGTTCCCTGATCATGGGATGCTCCCCAGGGAAGGCATCACTGTAGGCGATAGGCAGACCTGGCATGAAATAACAAAGCGACACAAGTGGAGAGTTCCCTTTGGGTAGTCCTGACGATTACACACCATGGAGTCCATGCCAAGCCTTGTTAATCACTTTTGCTCTTTGAATTGTCACACCAACCCGGAAGGGAGCTAGTAGTCAGCAGCCCGTTTCCCAAAGGCCAAACTACCTACAGTACGAGGAGGCTACAGTAAAGGCAGGCACACGGTGCTGGGGAGTGGTGCCCTGCTTCTGTGGTCTTGTGGCTTCGCAGCTGAAAGAGAGAGTCAGTGAGAAAGCTCCCCTTTGGCCCAGAGCTGTGTCTTCAGCCCGTCTCTACCGTGTCCAGCTGAATCCTGGGGGGGGACCGAAGTGACAGAATAGGAATGTATTTATGCTTTTGTGGCTTCCTTCTGACTCTCTCCTTCAGCAGTGTTCAAGAGGCTTCTTTTGGTACAACGTATTTCAGAAAATCCCTGAAAAGAAAATGGTAAGGAAATCCTGGTGCAGGTGACAGCAGAGATGGCAGGATCCTTCTGCATCTGTTAGGAGGACACCGACTGTCTTGCTCACGGCTTTCTATCTGTAGTGTCAATGGCTCCTTGCGTGAAGGGAGGATAACCCCCTCCGGGGAAGTGGTCCCATGCTCACAGGGTTGATGAGGACGACCCAGAACACAGAGCTAAACACACCATCCTTGCTTGCGTGTCTGGAAGGAGAACAATGTCTCCTAGGCTAATGATAACAAATAAATAAATAAATAGGTGATATGATCGATTACTCCCTGAGTGCCCAGTATATTCTGACATTCTTTGCACGGATTCAGTTCTTTCATCCCGAGAGCCAGACACTATTTTTTTGCCCTTTAGAGCAGCGGAGACTGAGCCACAGCGAGGTTATGTCCCATGGCTATCTGTGGCACAGATGGGACTGGCCCTCCTGCAGGCTGACTGCAGCCCCCCGCCCAACCGGACAGCATGTCATGCCATGAAAGGTGAGGACACTGAACACCTGGCCCAGAGGCAGCAGTGGGAAAGCACTGAGCAGCTGGCAGTCAGAACCCTCTGCACAGCTCTGTGACCTCTCTGGGCTTCAGCCTCCCACCTCTGCAGCCAGGAGCACAGCTGGACTGTCTCCGAAGACCCTTGTGGCCCTGAAAAAGGAGAGGCCGGATTCAGCCTCCAGTGATGTCATAACCGGCACCATGTGGCCGGGAGGTGAGACAGCTGTAGTGTAGGTTTGGTCCTTTGAGTCTAGGCTGTGTGCCCTTGGGTAAGTTGCTTAACCTCTCTGGAATTGGCACCGTCGCTCCAGACCATGCAGGTTCACTGAGTGTGTCCAAATGCTGTGGCGGTGACTCGTTCCATGGGGCTTGTTGGAGGAGATCCCCACGCCCTCTGGCACTGGGTAAGCAAGGTTCCTATCCATCTCTGCCCTCACCATGGGCTTGCTTGCAAAGCAGGGCGCCTTTCTCCAGGAGCTTGTTGGGAGCTAAAGGATTCTCCGTGCACAGATGTCAGTGTGGAGATAGCGATCAGAAAGGACACCGTGTGGGAAGCCCGAGCTAGGAACCAGGCCACTGTCTCGCTTATTCCCCCTCTTGGAAATTAATCTTTTCTGTAGAAAGGAGGAAATGACATCTCAGAGAGTATCAGTGACTTGCCAGGTCAGGAAGTGGCACGGTGGCTGTGAACCCGGGTGCCTGACACCAGCACCCACGCACGCAGCACGGGCCGGCTCCCGAAATGCCCTCTTCACACAGGGCACCTGTGGCCGATCTTGGTCCTGACTTCTGAGCCTCTTGTCTCCTCTTTCTCTTGGAGTGCCCATGAAATAGGAATTCCCTCCCCAGACCGCCAGGGGGCCCAGCACCTGAACTATATCACCTGTCCCCTCAGCACACACGTCTTGCTAATAAACACCACCAGGCCCTCCGCACTGCAGCACCACCATCACTCTGCAGCGGAACACGTGAAGTCCTCCTTCTGAAACCAAGTCTCCGGGAAACGGCTGGGAAATGCCCACCAGACAAATCCAAGTCACTTTCGGGGTGTCAGGTAGCCACGGGCTGGATTTTGAGGGAAGGGACGATGTCAGGCTGATCTAGGGAGGCACTGGCGAAGATTCAGGGCCAAGCCCCTGCAGGGAGCCGTCAGGGGTGGCGAGTGTCCTGTCCGTAGCCCTGGGCGAGCCAAGACTGATGTTGCGTGTGGGGAGGCAGGGGGCAGAGCTGCTCCAGGCGTGTGTGGTCCACACAGTGGGGCATGTGTGAAGTGTTCCCGGGACTCAGGCACACACTTCAATGTATGTGCAGCCTATGAGAGCCTCTAATTTTCAGAATTGCTCCTCCACGTGTTAAGGTGATTTTACGTGTTGAAGGGAAAAATGGGTTTCCCATATCGTGTCCTTTTACATTTTTTCTTAGCGATTCCTTTTACTGACCAGGGTGAAAACTGTGGCAGAAAATACAAATAGGTCTTTCCAGGGTGTGTTAGACGCAAGCCCCGTGTAGAAGTCAAACAAGAGGGGTGTGTGGGATTCCATCCCCTCTGGGTGCTTTTCCAGGCTCTCATCACCGAGGACTGAGTTTGGCAGGGGCCCCCAGAGAAGGAAAATGAGAAACGGACCACTTGCTCTGCAATCCATACTCCTAAGGGGAATAGAGGGAGTGCGTCCTCTGTGTGTCCGATGCCCTGTGTCTTCTGGGCGAGGCTTTCATTTGGAGCTGAGAAGCTGAAGCTCACATTAACCTAAGCGGCTAAGACGCTCCGTGTGTGTGTGTGTGTGTGTGTGTGTGTGTGTGTGTTTTCGGGGGTGGGGGTGGGGGTGGGGTCCTCTTTGGTCCAGAGCCGAGGTCTCTGCACTTCCAGCCCAGTTCCCCACGCCAGCCCTGATGGGCACGGAGTCTCTTTGTCCAAGACAGACAAAGGAAGACAGAGCCAGAATGAAGTCAACAACTTTTATTACAGCTCACATATTTCATAGAAAAAGGAATGTAGCGTCAGGTCCGGTTGTATGAAAAACGGTAAAATGCAGGTTCGTCCTGGTTGCTCTGTTGACACCCGGGGCAGGCTCTCCGCGACATCAGGCACAGCAGCTGCACTTGTCCGAGGCCCCTTTGCAGACGCAGCCCTGGGCACACTTGGCGCAGCCCACGGGGCAGCAGGAGCAGCAGCCTGGGGAAGCGAGGGCAGCGTGCGGTCGGACCACGCGTTGTCCGGAGCCACCCTTCCCAGCAGCAGGCCTGGCCCCAGCTGCCCTCAGGCCCAGACCCTGAGTTTAGGATGGTGTCCTCTGCCCTGAGATCATTGCTCTCAGACACTAGGTTCAGGTTGCCTGCCCCATCTGTGCCCAGGACAGGGCACAGAGCCTTGGAGAGACAGTGAGCAGGGCCTCTGGGGACGAGAGAAAGCCAGCGCCCAGCACCGTCAGTGATGTGAGCAAAGTCCTCAGGATCAAAGTGGAGGCAAAGCCCTGACAGAGCAGCTCCCGCTCGGGATAGGGAAGCTCTGGGCTGCTTCGACAGGAAGGGGCTGCCCCAGGTCCGAGAAACCACACACGGTCACTAGTTCATGTCCCTAAAGTGCTTCAGTCCCTGAGAGGATTCAGAAGCGTGACTCAAGAGGCAGGAGGACTAGTTCTACTGACAGGTCTGAGGTTGTTTGTCAATGACCCGTCTGGGCCTCAGTCTCCCTGTTCTCTAGTGCGCGCCTGGGTCTCGGTCATCTGGAAGGTGATTCCAGCTCTGATTGTGAATCCCTTCCTGGTGAGGGGGGTGGGTGGGTGGTGGGGGTTACCGGGAAGTTTGGTCACTGTCCTGCTCCTGCCTGCTGAGCTCTGGGCTCCCTGCTCGCACTCAGCCCAGACCCCGCATTCCCAGAGAAGGCCCCGCACACTCACTCTTCTTGCAGGAGGTGCATCTGCAGGCTTTGCAGGTGCAGGAGCCAGCGCAGCTGCAGGAGCCGCCTGCCAGGAAGGGAAAGGCCCGCGGTGAGCAGGGAGAGGGATGCAGGAGCTAGAGCAGACGGTCAGCAATGCCTCCCTGAGCCCTCCTCCTCTGTCAGGACCCAGCCCTGGGAGCTCGTGTCCACTCAGGCGGATAGAGAAGCCCCAGCTCCTCTCTTCTGGTCCAAGGAGAGTAGGTCCCCTCCTGATGGACTCCACAGGGAAGGTCCCAGGCTCCAGACCCAGCCCAGGCTGACTGGGGCTGGGGGCCAGGGCCCATGGCCTGAACCCGAAAGAGGCAATGTCCCCTCCTCCCATCAAGTCCTGGCAGCTCCGAGGCCTCCTCCAAACACTGGGTCCCGGTCTAGCAGTCCCCTGACCAGCTGGGTGACCTCAAGAAGGACAGCCTGGAGCCTCCGTGCCCTCAGTGTTAACGGAGAGGCAAAGGGAGACTGACGTGCTCTCAGGAGCCTGGCAGGCAAGAAAGCCCTGGACCCGTGACAGGAGTCCTCCTGAGCTCCAACTCAAAACCCTCCCTTCTCGTCCTGTGCCTGCGAAGGGGGGCATCCTAAGGCTCAAAGCCAGGGTTCCCTTACCAGTGGGGCAGGAGCACTTGGGGTCCATCTGGAGGAGGAGTGAGGCCCGAGGTCCAAAGCAAGGGGCGAAGCGGCTTCACTGGTCCGGTCGGGGGCGTGTGGGAGCCAGGAGCCCGTGGGCTCAGTTATAGGCCGAGGAGGCGGCCCGGGCGCAGAGGCCCCGCCCCCGCCTTGCACCCGCCCCGCGGATCCGCGCCCGCGCCCGCGCTGCCCGCGGCGCCCTGGGCCGGGCTGTGAGCAACACGCGGGGCCGAGCGCACGATTCCACTTCGGTGCCGGCTGGAGCGGAGGAAGCGGGTGCCGTGCGGTAAGCGGTGTCCCAGCCCCCTGGCCGCCCCTTCGCGATGTGGCCGACGGGAGCAGCCCCCCTGTTGCCGGGTTGTGCAGGAATCCAGCTCCCGCGTCCTCCGGTCTTCCCCGCCCCAGGCCGCGCGCCGCCGGCCTCCGGGTCGCCGTTTCCTGCAGCCTGAGAACAGCCCCCGCCTCCCGCTCGTGTCCCTGGCTTGGCCGGAGCCGGGGAGCGGTGTCAGAGACCGCAGGCGCATGTGACCCTCACCGCCGTTTCGCCCACCCCGTGTGTCCCCAGGCGTTGGCAGCCCCGGTCCCCACCACGGTCCTTTGGAAGCACTTTTCCGGTACCGTCTCCTGTAACCGCCCCGCGATGAACATTGCCTTCGGCCGCTAGTCGTCACTTGTGTTTTCCTTTCCTGGAGGGATCATGGCGCATTTCTCCGGGGGCTCCTTTGCCTAAACTTTGCCGGGGCGCTCCTCACCGTGGCCGGTCCACCCCACGCCAGGGTGGAGGTTCCCTGATCATGGGATGCTCCCCAGGGAAGGCATCACTGTAGGCGATAGGCAGACCTGGCATGAAATAACAAAGCGACACAAGTGGAGAGTTCCCTTTGGGTAGTCCTGACGATTACACACCATGGAGTCCATGCCAAGCCTTGTTAATCACTTTTGCTCTTTGAATTGTCACACCAACCCGGAAGGGAGCTAGTAGTCAGCAGCCCGTTTCCCAAAGGCCAAACTACCTACAGTACGAGGAGGCTACAGTAAAGGCAGGCACACGGTGCTGGGGAGTGGTGCCCTGCTTCTGTGGTCTTGTGGCTTCGCAGCTGAAAGAGAGAGTCAGTGAGAAAGCTCCCCTTTGGCCCAGAGCTGTGTCTTCAGCCCGTCTCTACCGTGTCCAGCTGAATCCTGGGGGGGGACCGAAGTGACAGAATAGGAATGTATTTATGCTTTTGTGGCTTCCTTCTGACTCTCTCCTTCAGCAGTGTTCAAGAGGCTTCTTTTGGTACAACGTATTTCAGAAAATCCCTGAAAAGAAAATGGTAAGGAAATCCTGGTGCAGGTGACAGCAGAGATGGCAGGATCCTTCTGCATCTGTTAGGAGGACACCGACTGTCTTGCTCACGGCTTTCTATCTGTAGTGTCAATGGCTCCTTGCGTGAAGGGAGGATAACCCCCTCCGGGGAAGTGGTCCCATGCTCACAGGGTTGATGAGGACGACCCAGAACACAGAGCTAAACACACCATCCTTGCTTGCGTGTCTGGAAGGAGAACAATGTCTCCTAGGCTAATGATAACAAATAAATAAATAAATAGGTGATATGATCGATTACTCCCTGAGTGCCCAGTATATTCTGACATTCTTTGCACGGATTCAGTTCTTTCATCCCGAGAGCCAGACACTATTTTTTTGCCCTTTAGAGCAGCGGAGACTGAGCCACAGCGAGCTTATGTCCCATGGCTATCTGTGGCACAGATGGGACTGGCCCTCCTGCAGGCTGACTGCAGCCCCCCGCCCAACCGGACAGCATGTCATGCCATGAAAGGTGAGGACACTGAACACCTGGCCCAGAGGCAGCAGTGGGAAAGCACTGAGCAGCTGGCAGTCAGAACCCTCTGCACAGCTCTGTGACCTCTCTGGGCTTCAGCCTCCCACCTCTGCAGCCAGGAGCACAGCTGGACTGTCTCCGAAGACCCTTGTGGCCCTGAAAAAGGAGAGGCCGGATTCAGCCTCCAGTGATGTCATAACCGGCACCATGTGGCCGGGAGGTGAGACAGCTGTAGTGTAGGTTTGGTCCTTTGAGTCTAGGCTGTGTGCCCTTGGGTAAGTTGCTTAACCTCTCTGGAATTGGCACCGTCGCTCCAGACCATGCAGGTTCACTGAGTGTGTCCAAATGCTGTGGCGGTGACTCGTTCCATGGGGCTTGTTGGAGGAGATCCCCACGCCCTCTGGCACTGGGTAAGCAAGGTTCCTATCCATCTCTGCCCTCACCATGGGCTTGCTTGCAAAGCAGGGCGCCTTTCTCCAGGAGCTTGTTGGGAGCTAAAGGATTCTCCGTGCACAGATGTCAGTGTGGAGATAGCGATCAGAAAGGACACCGTGTGGGAAGCCCGAGCTAGGAACCAGGCCACTGTCTCGCTTATTCCCCCTCTTGGAAATTAATCTTTTCTATAGAAAGGAGGAAATGACATCTCAGAGAGTATCAGTGACTTGCCAGGTCAGGAAGTGGCACGGTGGCTGTGAACCCGGGTGCCTGACACCAGCACCCACGCACGCAGCACGGGCCGGCTCCCGAAATGCCCTCTTCACACAGGGCACCTGTGGCCGATCTTGGTCCTGACTTCTGAGCCTCTTGTCTCCTCTTTCTCTTGGAGTGCCCATGAAATAGGAATTCCCTCCCCAGACCGCCAGGGGGCCCAGCACCTGAACTATATCACCTGTCCCCTCAGCACACACGTCTTGCTAATAAACACCACCAGGCCCTCCGCACTGCAGCACCACCATCACTCTGCAGCGGAACACGTGAAGTCCTCCTTCTGAAACCAAGTCTCCGGGAAACGGCTGGGAAATGCCCACCAGACAAATCCAAGTCACTTTCGGGGTGTCAGGTAGCCACGGGCTGGATTTTGAGGGAAGGGACGATGTCAGGCTGATCTAGGGAGGCACTGGCGAAGATTCAGGGCCAAGCCCCTGCAGGGAGCCGTCAGGGGTGGCGAGTGTCCTGTCCGTAGCCCTGGGCGAGCCAAGACTGATGTTGCGTGTGGGGAGGCAGGGGGCAGAGCTGCTCCAGGCGTGTGTGGTCCACACAGTGGGGCATGTGTGAAGTGTTCCCGGGACTCAAGCACACACTTCAATGTATGTGCAGCCTATGAGAGCCTCTAATTTTCAGAATTGCTCCTCCACGTGTTAAGGTGATTTTACGTGTTGAAGGGAAAAATGGGTTTCCCATATCGTGTCCTTTTACATTTTTTTCTTAGCGATTCTTTTTACTGACCAGGGTGAAAACTGTGGCAGAAAATACAAATAGGTCTTTCCAGGGTGTGTTAGACGCAAGCCCCGTGTAGAAGTCAAACAAGGGGGGTGTGGGATTCCATCCCCTCTGGGTGCTTTTCCAGGCTCTCATCACCGAGGACTGAGTTTGGCAGGGGCCCCCAGAGAAGGAAAATGAGAAACGGACCACTTGCTCTGCAATCCATACTCCTAAGGGGAATAGAGGGAGTGCGTCCTCTGTGTGTCCGATGCCCTGTGTCTTCTGGGCGAGGCTTTCCTTTGGAGCTGAGAAACTGAAGCTCACATTAACCTAAGCGGCTAAGACGCTCCGTGTGTGTGTGTGTGTTTTGGGGGGTGGGGGAGGGTCCTCTTTGGTCCAGAGCCGAGGTCTCTGCACTTCCAGCCCAGTTCCCCACGCCAGCCCTGATGGGCACGGAGTCTCTTTGTCCAAGGCAGACAAAGGAAGACAGAGCCAGAATGAAGTCAACAACTTTTATTACAGCTCACATATTTCATAGAAAAAGGAATGTAGCGTCAGGTCCGGTTGTATGAAAAACGGTAAAATGCAGGTTCGTCCTGGTTGCTCTGTTGACACCCGGGGCAGGCTCTCCGCGACATCAGGCACAGCAGCTGCACTTGTCCGAGGCCCCTTTGCAGACGCAGCCCTGGGCACACTTGGCGCAGCCCACGGGGCAGCAGGAGCAGCAGCCTGGGGAAGCGAGGGCAGCGTGCGGTCGGACCACGCGTTGTCCGGAGCCACCCTTCCCAGCAGCAGGCCTGGCCCCAGCTGCCCTCAGGCCCAGACCCTGAGTTTAGGATGGTGTCCTCTGTCCTGAGATCATTGCTCTCAGACACTAGGTTCAGGTTGCCTGCCCCATCTGTGCCCAGGACAGGGCACAGAGCCTTGGAGAGACAGTGAGCAGGGCCTCTGGGGACGAGAGAAAGCCAGCGCCCAGCACCGTCAGTGATGTGAGCAAAGTCCTCAGGATCAAAGTGGAGGCAAAGCCCTGACAGAGCAGCTCCCGCTCGGGATAGGGAAGCTCTGGGCTGCTTCGACAGGAAGGGGCTGCCCCAGGTCCGAGAAACCACACACGGTCACTAGTTCATGTCCCTAAAGTGCTTCAGTCCCTGAGAGGATTCAGAAGCGTGACTCAGGAGGCAGGAGGACTAGTTCTACTGACAGGTCTGAGGTTGTTTGTTAATGACCCGTCTGGGCCTCAGTCTCCCTGTTCTCTAGTGCGCACTTGGGTCTCGGTCATCTGGAAGGTGATTCCAGCTCTGATTGTGAATCCCTTCCTGGTGGGGGGGGGGGGTGGGGGGGTGGTGGGGGTTACCGGGAAGTTTGGTCACTGTCCTGCTCCTGCCTGCTGAGCTCTGGGCTCCCTGCTCGCACTCAGCCCAGACCCCGCATTCCCAGAGAAGGCCCCGCACACTCACTCTTCTTGCAGGAGGTGCATCTGCAGGCTTTGCAGGTGCAGGAGCCAGCGCAGCTGCAGGAGCCGCCTGCCAGGAAGGGAAAGGCCCGCGGTGAGCAGGGAGAGGGATGCAGGAGCTAGAGCAGACGGTCAGCAATGCCTCCCTGAGCCCTCCTCCTCTGTCAGGACCCAGCCCTGGGAGCTCGTGTCCACTCAGGCGGATAGAGAAGCCCCAGCTCCTCTCTTCTGGTCCAAGGAGAGTAGGTCCCCTCCTGATGGACTCCACAGGGAAGGTCCCAGGCTCCAGACCCAGCCCAGGCTGACTGGGGCTGGGGGCCAGGGCCCATGGCCTGAACCCGAAAGAGGCAATGTCCCCTCCTCCCATCAAGTCCTGGCAGCTCCGAGGCCTCCTCCAAACACTGGGTCCCGGTCTAGCAGTCCCCTGACCAGCTGGGTGACCTCAAGAAGGACAGCCTGGAGCCTCCGTGCCCTCAGTGTTAACGGAGAGGCAAAGGGAGACTGACGTGCTCTCAGGAGCCTGGCAGGCAAGAAAGCCCTGGACCCGTGACAGGAGTCCTCCTGAGCTCCAACTCAAAACCCTCCCTTCTCGTCCTGTGCCTGCGAAGGGGGGCATCCTAAGGCTCAAAGCCAGGGTTCCCTTACCAGTGGGGCAGGAGCACTTGGGGTCCATCTGGAGGAGGAGTGAGGCCCGAGGTCCAAAGCAAGGGGCGAAGCGGCTTCACTGGTCCGGTCGGGGGCGTGTGGGAGCCAGGAGCCCGTGGGCTCAGTTATAGGCCGAGGAGGCGGCCCGGGCGCAGAGGCCCCGCCCCCGCCTTGCACCCGCCCCGCGGATCCGCGCCCGCGCCCGCGCCCGCGCTGCCCGCGGCGCCCTGGGCCGGGCTGTGAGCAACACGCGGGGCCGAGCGCACGATTCCACTTCGGTGCCGGCTGGAGCGGAGGAAGCGGGTGCCGTGCGGTAAGCGGTGTCCCAGCCCCCTGGCCGCCCCTTCGCGATGTGGCCGACGGGAGCAGCCCCCCTGTTGCCGGGTTGTGCAGGAATCCAGCTCCCGCGTCCTCCGGTCTTCCCCGCCCCAGGCCGCGCGCCGCCGGCCTCCGGGTCGCCGTTTCCTGCAGCCTGAGAACAGCCCCCGCCTCCCGCTCGTGTCCCTGGCTTGGCCGGAGCCGGGGAGCGGTGTCAGAGACCGCAGGCGCATGTGACCCTCACCGCCGTTTCGCCCACCCCGTGTGTCCCCAGGCGTTGGCAGCCCCGGTCCCCACCACGGTCCTTTGGAAGCACTTTTCCGGTACCGTCTCCTGTAACCGCCCCGCGATGAACATTGCCTTCGGCCGCTAGTCGTCACTTGTGTTTTCCTTTCCTGGAGGGATCATGGCGCATTTCTCCGGGGGCTCCTTTGCCTAAACTTTGCCGGGGCGCTCCTCACCGTGGCCGGTCCACCCCACGCCAGGGTGGAGGTTCCCTGATCATGGGATGCTCCCCAGGGAAGGCATCACTGTAGGCGATAGGCAGACCTGGCATGAAATAACAAAGCGACACAAGTGGAGAGTTCCCTTTGGGTAGTCCTGACGATTACACACCATGGAGTCCATGCCAAGCCTTGTTAATCACTTTTGCTCTTTGAATTGTCACACCAACCCGGAAGGGAGCTAGTAGTCAGCAGCCCGTTTCCCAAAGGCCAAACTACCTACAGTACGAGGAGGCTACAGTAAAGGCAGGCACACGGTGCTGGGGAGTGGTGCCCTGCTTCTGTGGTCTTGTGGCTTCGCAGCTGAAAGAGAGAGTCAGTGAGAAAGCTCCCCTTTGGCCCAGAGCTGTGTCTTCAGCCCGTCTCTACCGTGTCCAGCTGAATCCTGGGGGGGGACCGAAGTGACAGAATAGGAATGTATTTATGCTTTTGTGGCTTCCTTCTGACTCTCTCCTTCAGCAGTGTTCAAGAGGCTTCTTTTGGTACAACGTATTTCAGAAAATCCCTGAAAAGAAAATGGTAAGGAAATCCTGGTGCAGGTGACAGCAGAGATGGCAGGATCCTTCTGCATCTGTTAGGAGGACACCGACTGTCTTGCTCACGGCTTTCTATCTGTAGTGTCAATGGCTCCTTGCGTGAAGGGAGGATAACCCCCTCCGGGGAAGTGGTCCCATGCTCACAGGGTTGATGAGGACGACCCAGAACACAGAGCTAAACACACCATCCTTGCTTGCGTGTCTGGAAGGAGAACAATGTCTCCTAGGCTAATGATAACAAATAAATAAATAAATAGGTGATATGATCGATTACTCCCTGAGTGCCCAGTATATTCTGACATTCTTTGCACGGATTCAGTTCTTTCATCCCGAGAGCCAGACACTATTTTTTTGCCCTTTAGAGCAGCGGAGACTGAGCCACAGCGAGCTTATGTCCCATGGCTATCTGTGGCACAGATGGGACTGGCCCTCCTGCAGGCTGACTGCAGCCCCCCGCCCAACCGGACAGCATGTCATGCCATGAAAGGTGAGGACACTGAACACCTGGCCCAGAGGCAGCAGTGGGAAAGCACTGAGCAGCTGGCAGTCAGAACCCTCTGCACAGCTCTGTGACCTCTCTGGGCTTCAGCCTCCCACCTCTGCAGCCAGGAGCACAGCTGGACTGTCTCCGAAGACCCTTGTGGCCCTGAAAAAGGAGAGGCCGGATTCAGCCTCCAGTGATGTCATAACCGGCACCATGTGGCCGGGAGGTGAGACAGCTGTAGTGTAGGTTTGGTCCTTTGAGTCTAGGCTGTGTGCCCTTGGGTAAGTTGCTTAACCTCTCTGGAATTGGCACCGTCGCTCCAGACCATGCAGGTTCACTGAGTGTGTCCAAATGCTGTGGCGGTGACTCGTTCCATGGGGCTTGTTGGAGGAGATCCCCACGCCCTCTGGCACTGGGTAAGCAAGGTTCCTATCCATCTCTGCCCTCACCATGGGCTTGCTTGCAAAGCAGGGCGCCTTTCTCCAGGAGCTTGTTGGGAGCTAAAGGATTCTCCGTGCACAGATGTCAGTGTGGAGATAGCGATCAGAAAGGACACCGTGTGGGAAGCCCGAGCTAGGAACCAGGCCACTGTCTCGCTTATTCCCCCTCTTGGAAATTAATCTTTTCTATAGAAAGGAGGAAATGACATCTCAGAGAGTATCAGTGACTTGCCAGGTCAGGAAGTGGCACGGTGGCTGTGAACCCGGGTGCCTGACACCAGCACCCACGCACGCAGCACGGGCCGGCTCCCGAAATGCCCTCTTCACACAGGGCACCTGTGGCCGATCTTGGTCCTGACTTCTGAGCCTCTTGTCTCCTCTTTCTCTTGGAGTGCCCATGAAATAGGAATTCCCTCCCCAGACCGCCAGGGGGCCCAGCACCTGAACTATATCACCTGTCCCCTCAGCACACACGTCTTGCTAATAAACACCACCAGGCCCTCCGCACTGCAGCACCACCATCACTCTGCAGCGGAACACGTGAAGTCCTCCTTCTGAAACCAAGTCTCCGGGAAACGGCTGGGAAATGCCCACCAGACAAATCCAAGTCACTTTCGGGGTGTCAGGTAGCCACGGGCTGGATTTTGAGGGAAGGGACGATGTCAGGCTGATCTAGGGAGGCACTGGCGAAGATTCAGGGCCAAGCCCCTGCAGGGAGCCGTCAGGGGTGGCGAGTGTCCTGTCCGTAGCCCTGGGCGAGCCAAGACTGATGTTGCGTGTGGGGAGGCAGGGGGCAGAGCTGCTCCAGGCGTGTGTGGTCCACACAGTGGGGCATGTGTGAAGTGTTCCCGGGACTCAAGCACACACTTCAATGTATGTGCAGCCTATGAGAGCCTCTAATTTTCAGAATTGCTCCTCCACGTGTTAAGGTGATTTTACGTGTTGAAGGGAAAAATGGGTTTCCCATATCGTGTCCTTTTACATTTTTTTCTTAGCGATTCTTTTTACTGACCAGGGTGAAAACTGTGGCAGAAAATACAAATAGGTCTTTCCAGGGTGTGTTAGACGCAAGCCCCGTGTAGAAGTCAAACAAGGGGGGTGTGGGATTCCATCCCCTCTGGGTGCTTTTCCAGGCTCTCATCACCGAGGACTGAGTTTGGCAGGGGCCCCCAGAGAAGGAAAATGAGAAACGGACCACTTGCTCTGCAATCCATACTCCTAAGGGGAATAGAGGGAGTGCGTCCTCTGTGTGTCCGATGCCCTGTGTCTTCTGGGCGAGGCTTTCCTTTGGAGCTGAGAAACTGAAGCTCACATTAACCTAAGCGGCTAAGACGCTCCGTGTGTGTGTGTGTGTTTTGGGGGGTGGGGGAGGGTCCTCTTTGGTCCAGAGCCGAGGTCTCTGCACTTCCAGCCCAGTTCCCCACGCCAGCCCTGATGGGCACGGAGTCTCTTTGTCCAAGGCAGACAAAGGAAGACAGAGCCAGAATGAAGTCAACAACTTTTATTACAGCTCACATATTTCATAGAAAAAGGAATGTAGCGTCAGGTCCGGTTGTATGAAAAACGGTAAAATGCAGGTTCGTCCTGGTTGCTCTGTTGACACCCGGGGCAGGCTCTCCGCGACATCAGGCACAGCAGCTGCACTTGTCCGAGGCCCCTTTGCAGACGCAGCCCTGGGCACACTTGGCGCAGCCCACGGGGCAGCAGGAGCAGCAGCCTGGGGAAGCGAGGGCAGCGTGCGGTCGGACCACGCGTTGTCCGGAGCCACCCTTCCCAGCAGCAGGCCTGGCCCCAGCTGCCCTCAGGCCCAGACCCTGAGTTTAGGATGGTGTCCTCTGTCCTGAGATCATTGCTCTCAGACACTAGGTTCAGGTTGCCTGCCCCATCTGTGCCCAGGACAGGGCACAGAGCCTTGGAGAGACAGTGAGCAGGGCCTCTGGGGACGAGAGAAAGCCAGCGCCCAGCACCGTCAGTGATGTGAGCAAAGTCCTCAGGATCAAAGTGGAGGCAAAGCCCTGACAGAGCAGCTCCCGCTCGGGATAGGGAAGCTCTGGGCTGCTTCGACAGGAAGGGGCTGCCCCAGGTCCGAGAAACCACACACGGTCACTAGTTCATGTCCCTAAAGTGCTTCAGTCCCTGAGAGGATTCAGAAGCGTGACTCAGGAGGCAGGAGGACTAGTTCTACTGACAGGTCTGAGGTTGTTTGTTAATGACCCGTCTGGGCCTCAGTCTCCCTGTTCTCTAGTGCGCACTTGGGTCTCGGTCATCTGGAAGGTGATTCCAGCTCTGATTGTGAATCCCTTCCTGGTGGGGGGGGGGGGTGGGGGGGTGGTGGGGGTTACCGGGAAGTTTGGTCACTGTCCTGCTCCTGCCTGCTGAGCTCTGGGCTCCCTGCTCGCACTCAGCCCAGACCCCGCATTCCCAGAGAAGGCCCCGCACACTCACTCTTCTTGCAGGAGGTGCATCTGCAGGCTTTGCAGGTGCAGGAGCCAGCGCAGCTGCAGGAGCCGCCTGCCAGGAAGGGAAAGGCCCGCGGTGAGCAGGGAGAGGGATGCAGGAGCTAGAGCAGACGGTCAGCAATGCCTCCCTGAGCCCTCCTCCTCTGTCAGGACCCAGCCCTGGGAGCTCGTGTCCACTCAGGCGGATAGAGAAGCCCCAGCTCCTCTCTTCTGGTCCAAGGAGAGTAGGTCCCCTCCTGATGGACTCCACAGGGAAGGTCCCAGGCTCCAGACCCAGCCCAGGCTGACTGGGGCTGGGGGCCAGGGCCCATGGCCTGAACCCGAAAGAGGCAATGTCCCCTCCTCCCATCAAGTCCTGGCAGCTCCGAGGCCTCCTCCAAACACTGGGTCCCGGTCTAGCAGTCCCCTGACCAGCTGGGTGACCTCAAGAAGGACAGCCTGGAGCCTCCGTGCCCTCAGTGTTAACGGAGAGGCAAAGGGAGACTGACGTGCTCTCAGGAGCCTGGCAGGCAAGAAAGCCCTGGACCCGTGACAGGAGTCCTCCTGAGCTCCAACTCAAAACCCTCCCTTCTCGTCCTGTGCCTGCGAAGGGGGGCATCCTAAGGCTCAAAGCCAGGGTTCCCTTACCAGTGGGGCAGGAGCACTTGGGGTCCATCTGGAGGAGGAGTGAGGCCCGAGGTCCAAAGCAAGGGGCGAAGCGGCTTCACTGGTCCGGTCGGGGGCGTGTGGGAGCCAGGAGCCCGTGGGCTCAGTTATAGGCCGAGGAGGCGGCCCGGGCGCAGAGGCCCCGCCCCCGCCTTGCACCCGCCCCGCGGATCCGCGCCCGCGCCCGCGCCCGCGCTGCCCGCGGCGCCCTGGGCCGGGCTGTGAGCAACACGCGGGGCCGAGCGCACGATTCCACTTCGGTGCCGGCTGGAGCGGAGGAAGCGGGTGCCGTGCGGTAAGCGGTGTCCCAGCCCCCTGGCCGCCCCTTCGCGATGTGGCCGACGGGAGCAGCCCCCCTGTTGCCGGGTTGTGCAGGAATCCAGCTCCCGCGTCCTCCGGTCTTCCCCGCCCCAGGCCGCGCGCCGCCGACCTCCGGGTCGCCGTTTCCTGCAGCCTGAGAACAGCCCCCGCCTCCCGCTCGTGTCCCTGGCTTGGCCGGAGCCGGGGAGCAGTGTCAGAGACCGCAGGCGCATGTGACCCTCACCGCCGTTTCGCCCACCCCGTGTGTCCCCAGGCGTTGGCAGCCCCGGTCTCCACCACGGTCCTTTGGAAGCACTTTTCCGGTACCGTCTCCTGTAACCGCCCCGCGATGAACATTGCCTTCGGCCGCTAGTCGTCACTTGTGTTTTCCTTTCCTGGAGGGATCATGGCGCATTTCTCCGGGGGCTCCTTTGCCTAAACTTTGCAGGGGCGCTCCTCACCGTGGCCGGTCCACCCCACGCCAGGGTGGAGGTTCCCTGATCATGGGATGCTCCCCAGGGAAGGCATCACTGTAGGCGATAGGCAGACCTGGCATGAAATAACAAAGCGACACAAGTGGAGAGTTCCCTTTGGGTAGTCCTGACGATTACACACCATGGAGTCCATGCCAAGCCTTGTTAATCACTTTTGCTCTTTGAATTGTCACACCAACCCGGAAGGGAGCTAGTAGTCAGCAGCCCGTTTCCCAAAGGCCAAACTACCTACAGTACGAGGAGGCTACAGTAAAGGCAGGCACACAGTGCTGGGGAGTGGTGCCCTGCTTCTGTGGTCTTGTGGCTTCGCAGCTGAAAGAGAGAGTCAGTGAGAAAGCTCCCCTTTGGCCCAGAGCTGTGTCTTCAGCCCGTCTCTACCGTGTCCAGCTGAATCCTGGGGGGGGGACCGAAGTGACAGAATAGGAATGTATTTATGCTTTTGTGGCTTCCTTCTGACTCTCTCCTTCAGCAGTGTTCAAGAGGTTTCTTTTGGTACAACGTATTTCAGAAAACCCCTGAAAAGAAAATGGTAGGGAAATCCTGGTGCAGGTGACAGCAGAGATGGCAGGATCCTTCTGCATCTGTTAGGAGGACACCGACTGTCTTGCTCACGGCTTTCTATCTGTAGTGTCAATGGCTCCTTGCGTGAAGGGAGGATAACCCCCTCCGGGGAAGTGGTCCCATGCTCACAGGGTTGATGAGGACGACCCAGAACACAGAGCTAAACACACCATCCTTGCTTGCGTGTCTGGAAGGAGAACAATGTCTCCTAGGCTAATGATAACAAATAAATAATAGGTGATATGATCGATTACTCCCTGAGTGCCCAGTATATTCTGACATTCTTTGCACGGATTCAGTTCTTTCATCCCGAGAGCCAGACACTATTTTTTTGCCCTTTAGAGCAGCGGAGACTGAGCCACAGCGAGGTTATGTCCCATGGCTATCTGTGGCACAGATGGGACTGGCCCTCCTGCAGGCTGACTGCAGCCCCCCGCCCAACCGGACAGCATGTCATGCCATGAAAGGTGAGGACACTGAACACCTGGCCCAGAGGCAGCAGTGGGAAAGCACTGAGCAGCTGGCAGTCAGAACCCTCTGCACAGCTCTGTGACCTCTCTGGGCTTCAGCCTCCCACCTCTGCAGCCAGGAGCACAGCTGGACTGTCTCCGAAGACCCTTGCGGCCCTGAAAAAGGAGAGGCCGGATTCAGCCTCCAGTGATGTCATAACCGGCACCATGTGGCCGGGAGGTGAGACAGCTGTAGTGTAGGTTTGGTCCTTTGAGTCTAGGCTGTGTGCCCTTGGGTAAGTTGCTCAACCTCTCTGGAATTGGCACCGTCGCTCCAGACCATGCAGGTTCACTGAGTGTGTCCAAATGCTGTGGCGGTGACTCGTTCCATGGGGCTTGTTGGAGGAGATCCCCACGCCCTCTGGCACTGGGTAAGCAAGGTTCCTATCCATCTCTGCCCTCACCATGAGCTTGCTTGCAAAGCAGGGAGCCTTTCTCCAGGAGCTTGTTGGGAGCTAAAGGATTCTCCGTGCACAGATGTCAGTGTGGAGATAGCGATCAGAAAGGACACCGTTCGGGAAGCCCGAGCTAGGAGCCAGGCCACTGTCTCGCTTATTCCCCCTCTTGGAAATTAATCTTTTCTGTAGAAAGGAGGAAATGACATCTCAGAGAGTATCAGTGACTTGCCAGGTCAGGAAGTGGCACGGTGGCTGTGAACCCGGGTGCCTGACACCAGCACCCACGCACGCAGCACGGGCCGGCTCCCGAAATGCCCTCTTCACACAGGGCACCTGTGGCCGATCTTGGTCCTGACTTCTGAGCCTCTTGTCTCCTCTTTCTCTTGGAGTGCCCATGAAATAGGAATTCCCTCCCCAGACCGCCAGGGGGCCCAGCACCTGAACTATATCACCTGTCCCCTCAGCACACACGTCTTGCTAATAAACACCACCAGGCCCTCCGCACTGCAGCACCACCATCACTCTGCAGCGGAACACGTGAAGTCCTCCTTCTGAAACCAAGTCTCCGGGAAACGGCTGGGAAATGCCCACCAGACAAATCCAAGTCACTTTCGGGGTGTCAGGTAGCCACGGGCTGGATTTTGAGGGAAGGGACGATGTCAGGCTGATCTAGGGAGGCACTGGCGAAGATTCAGGGCCAAGCCCCTGCAGGGAGCCGTCAGGGGTGGCGAGTGTCCTGTCCGTAGCCCTGGGCGAGCCAAGACTGATGTTGCGTGTGGGGAGGCAGGGGGCAGAGCTGCTCCAGGCGTGTGTGGTCCACACAGTGGGGCATGTGTGAAGTGTTCCCGGGACTCAGGCACACACTTCAATGTATGTGCAGCCTATGAGAGCCTCTAATTTTCAGAATTGCTCCTCCACGTGTTAAGGTGATTTTACGTGTTGAAGGGAAAAATGGGTTTCCCATATCGTGTCCTTTTACATTTTTTCTTAGCGATTCCTTTTACTGACCAGGGTGAAAACTGTGGCAGAAAATACAAATAGGTCTTTCCAGGGTGTGTTAGACGCAAGCCCCGTGTAGAAGTCAAACAAGAGGGGTGTGTGGGATTCCATCCCCTCTGGGTGCTTTTCCAGGCTCTCATCACCGAGGACTGAGTTTGGCAGGGGCCCCCAGAGAAGGAAAATGAGAAACGGACCACTTGCTCTGCAATCCATACTCCTAAGGGGAATAGAGGGAGTGCGTCCTCTGTGTGTCCGATGCCCTGTGTCTTCTGGGCGAGGCTTTCATTTGGAGCTGAGAAGCTGAAGCTCACATTAACCTAAGCGGCTAAGACGCTCCGTGTGTGTGTGTGTGTGTGTGTGTGTGTGTGTGTGTTTTCGGGGGTGGGGGTGGGGGTGGGGTCCTCTTTGGTCCAGAGCCGAGGTCTCTGCACTTCCAGCCCAGTTCCCCACGCCAGCCCTGATGGGCACGGAGTCTCTTTGTCCAAGACAGACAAAGGAAGACAGAGCCAGAATGAAGTCAACAACTTTTATTACAGCTCACATATTTCATAGAAAAAGGAATGTAGCGTCAGGTCCGGTTGTATGAAAAACGGTAAAATGCAGGTTCGTCCTGGTTGCTCTGTTGACACCCGGGGCAGGCTCTCCGCGACATCAGGCACAGCAGCTGCACTTGTCCGAGGCCCCTTTGCAGACGCAGCCCTGGGCACACTTGGCGCAGCCCACGGGGCAGCAGGAGCAGCAGCCTGGGGAAGCGAGGGCAGCGTGCGGTCGGACCACGCGTTGTCCGGAGCCACCCTTCCCAGCAGCAGGCCTGGCCCCAGCTGCCCTCAGGCCCAGACCCTGAGTTTAGGATGGTGTCCTCTGTCCTGAGATCATTGCTCTCAGACACTAGGTTCAGGTTGCCTGCCCCATCTGTGCCCAGGACAGGGCACAGAGCCTTGGAGAGACAGTGAGCAGGGCCTCTGGGGACGAGAGAAAGCCAGCGCCCAGCACCGTCAGTGATGTGAGCAAAGTCCTCAGGATCAAAGTGGAGGCAAAGCCCTGACAGAGCAGCTCCCGCTCGGGATAGGGAAGCTCTGGGCTGCTTCGACAGGAAGGGGCTGCCCCAGGTCCGAGAAACCACACACGGTCACTAGTTCATGTCCCTAAAGTGCTTCAGTCCCTGAGAGGATTCAGAAGCGTGACTCAAGAGGCAGGAGGACTAGTTCTACTGACAGGTCTGAGGTTGTTTGTCAATGACCCGTCTGGGCCTCAGTCTCCCTGTTCTCTAGTGCGCGCCTGGGTCTCGGTCATCTGGAAGGGGATTCCAGCTCTGATTGTGAATCCCTTCCTGGTGAGGGGGGTGGGTGGGTGGTGGGGGTTACCGGGAAGTTTGGTCACTGTCCTGCTCCTGCCTGCTGAGCTCTGGGCTCCCTGCTCGCACTCAGCCCAGACCCCGCATTCCCAGAGAAGGCCCCGCACACTCACTCTTCTTGCAGGAGGTGCATCTGCAGGCTTTGCAGGTGCAGGAGCCAGCGCAGCTGCAGGAGCCGCCTGCCAGGAAGGGAAAGGCCCGCGGTGAGCAGGGAGAGGGATGCAGGAGCTAGAGCAGACGGTCAGCAATGCCTCCCTGAGCCCTCCTCCTCTGTCAGGACCCAGCCCTGGGAGCTCGTGTCCACTCAGGCGGATAGAGAAGCCCCAGCTCCTCTCTTCTGGTCCAAGGAGAGTAGGTCCCCTCCTGATGGACTCCACAGGGAAGGTCCCAGGCTCCAGACCCAGCCCAGGCTGACTGGGGCTGGGGGCCAGGGCCCATGGCCTGAACCCGAAAGAGGCAATGTCCCCTCCTCCCATCAAGTCCTGGCAGCTCCGAGGCCTCCTCCAAACACTGGGTCCCGGTCTAGCAGTCCCCTGACCAGCTGGGTGACCTCAAGAAGGACAGCCTGGAGCCTCCGTGCCCTCAGTGTTAACGGAGAGGCAAAGGGAGACTGACGTGCTCTCAGGAGCCTGGCAGGCAAGAAAGCCCTGGACCCGTGACAGGAGTCCTCCTGAGCTCCAACTCAAAACCCTCCCTTCTCGTCCTGTGCCTGCGAAGGGGGGCATCCTAAGGCTCAAAGCCAGGATTCCCTTACCAGTGGGGCAGGAGCACTTGGGGTCCATCTGGAGGAGGAGTGAGGCCCGAGGTCCAAAGCAAGGGGCGAAGCAGCTTCACTGGTCCGGTCGGGGGCGTTTGGGAGCCAGGAGCCCGCGGGCTCAGTTATAGGCCGAGGAGGCGGCCCGGGCGCAGAGGCCCCGCCCCCGCCTTGCACCCGCCCCGCGGATCCGCGCCCGCGCCCGCGCCCGCGCTGCCCGCGGCGCCCTGGGCCGGGCTGTGAGCAACACGCGGGGCCGAGCGCGCGATTCCACTTCGGTGCCGGCTGGAGCGGAGGAAGCGGGTGCCGTGCGGTAAGCGGTGTCCCAGCCCCCTGGCCGCCCCTTCGCGATGTGGCCGACGGGAGCAGCCCCCCTGTTGCCGGGTTGTGCAGGAATCCAGCTCCCGCGTCCTCCGGTCTTCCCCGCCCCAGGCCGCGCGCCGCCGGCCTCCGGGTTGCCGTTTCCTGCAGCCTGAGAACAGCCCCCGCCTCCCGCTCGTGTCCCTGGCTTGGCCGGAGCCGGGGAGCGGTGTCAGAGACCGCAGGCGCATGTGACCCTCACCGCCGTTTCGCCCACCCCGTGTGTCCCCAGGCGTTGGCAGCCCCGGTCCCCACCACGGTCCTTTGGAAGCACTTTTCCGGTACCGTCTCCTGTAACCGCCCCGCGATGAACATTGCCTTCGGCCGCTAGTCGTCACTTGTGTTTTCCTTTCCTGGAGGGATCATGGCGCATTTCTCCGGGGGCTCCTTTGCCTAAACTTTGCCGGGGCGCTCCTCACCGTGGCCGGTCCACCCCACGCCAGGGTGGAGGTTCCCTGATCATGGGATGCTCCCCAGGGAAGGCATCACTGTAGGCGATAGGCAGACCTGGCATGAAATAACAAAGCGACACAAGTGGAGAGTTCCCTTTGGGTAGTCCTGACGATTACACACCATGGAGTCCATGCCAAGCCTTGTTAATCACTTTTGCTCTTTGAATTGTCACACCAACCCGGAAGGGAGCTAGTAGTCAGCAGCCCGTTTCCCAAAGGCCAAACTACCTACAGTACGAGGAGGCTACAGTAAAGGCAGGCACACGGTGCTGGGGAGTGGTGCCCTGCTTCTGTGGTCTTGTGGCTTCGCAGCTGAAAGAGAGAGTCAGTGAGAAAGCTCCCCTTTGGCCCAGAGCTGTGTCTTCAGCCCGTCTCTACCGTGTCCAGCTGAATCCTGGGGGGGGACCGAAGTGACAGAATAGGAATGTATTTATGCTTTTGTGGCTTCCTTCTGACTCTCTCCTTCAGCAGTGTTCAAGAGGCTTCTTTTGGTACAACGTATTTCAGAAAATCCCTGAAAAGAAAATGGTAAGGAAATCCTGGTGCAGGTGACAGCAGAGATGGCAGGATCCTTCTGCATCTGTTAGGAGGACACCGACTGTCTTGCTCACGGCTTTCTATCTGTAGTGTCAATGGCTCCTTGCGTGAAGGGAGGATAACCCCCTCCGGGGAAGTGGTCCCATGCTCACAGGGTTGATGAGGACGACCCAGAACACAGAGCTAAACACACCATCCTTGCTTGCGTGTCTGGAAGGAGAACAATGTCTCCTAGGCTAATGATAACAAATAAATAAATAAATAGGTGATATGATCGATTACTCCCTGAGTGCCCAGTATATTCTGACATTCTTTGCACGGATTCAGTTCTTTCATCCCGAGAGCCAGACACTATTTTTTTGCCCTTTAGAGCAGCGGAGACTGAGCCACAGCGAGGTTATGTCCCATGGCTATCTGTGGCACAGATGGGACTGGCCCTCCTGCAGGCTGACTGCAGCCCCCCGCCCAACCGGACAGCATGTCATGCCATGAAAGGTGAGGACACTGAACACCTGGCCCAGAGGCAGCAGTGGGAAAGCACTGAGCAGCTGGCAGTCAGAACCCTCTGCACAGCTCTGTGACCTCTCTGGGCTTCAGCCTCCCACCTCTGCAGCCAGGAGCACAGCTGGACTGTCTCCGAAGACCCTTGTGGCCCTGAAAAAGGAGAGGCCGGATTCAGCCTCCAGTGATGTCATAACCGGCACCATGTGGCCGGGAGGTGAGACAGCTGTAGTGTAGGTTTGGTCCTTTGAGTCTAGGCTGTGTGCCCTTGGGTAAGTTGCTTAACCTCTCTGGAATTGGCACCGTCGCTCCAGACCATGCAGGTTCACTGAGTGTGTCCAAATGCTGTGGCGGTGACTCGTTCCATGGGGCTTGTTGGAGGAGATCCCCACGCCCTCTGGCACTGGATAAGCAAGGTTCCTATCCATCTCTGCCCTCACCATGGGCTTGCTTGCAAAGCAGGGCGCCTTTCTCCAGGAGCTTGTTGGGAGCTAAAGGATTCTCCGTGCACAGATGTCAGTGTGGAGATAGCGATCAGAAAGGACACCGTGTGGGAAGCCCGAGCTAGGAACCAGGCCACTGTCTCGCTTATTCCCCCTCTTGGAAATTAATCTTTTCTATAGAAAGGAGGAAATGACATCTCAGAGAGTATCAGTGACTTGCCAGGTCAGGAAGTGGCACGGTGGCTGTGAACCCGGGTGCCTGACACCAGCACCCACGCACGCAGCACGGGCCGGCTCCCGAAATGCCCTCTTCACACAGGGCACCTGTGGCCGATCTTGGTCCTGACTTCTGAGCCTCTTGTCTCCTCTTTCTCTTGGAGTGCCCATGAAATAGGAATTCCCTCCCCAGACCGCCAGGGGGCCCAGCACCTGAACTATATCACCTGTCCCCTCAGCACACACGTCTTGCTAATAAACACCACCAGGCCCTCCGCACTGCAGCACCACCATCACTCTGCAGCGGAACACGTGAAGTCCTCCTTCTGAAACCAAGTCTCCGGGAAACGGCTGGGAAATGCCCACCAGACAAATCCAAGTCACTTTCGGGGTGTCAGGTAGCCACGGGCTGGATTTTGAGGGAAGGGACGATGTCAGGCTGATCTAGGGAGGCACTGGCGAAGATTCAGGGCCAAGCCCCTGCAGGGAGCCGTCAGGGGTGGCGAGTGTCCTGTCCGTAGCCCTGGGCGAGCCAAGACTGATGTTGCGTGTGGGGAGGCAGGGGGCAGAGCTGCTCCAGGCGTGTGTGGTCCACACAGTGGGGCATGTGTGAAGTGTTCCCGGGACTCAAGCACACACTTCAATGTATGTGCAGCCTATGAGAGCCTCTAATTTTCAGAATTGCTCCTCCACGTGTTAAGGTGATTTTACGTGTTGAAGGGAAAAATGGGTTTCCCATATCGTGTCCTTTTACATTTTTTTCTTAGCGGTTCTTTTTACTGACCAGGGTGAAAACTGTGGCAGAAAATACAAATAGGTCTTTCCAGGGTGTGTTAGACGCAAGCCCCGTGTAGAAGTCAAACAAGGGGGGTGTGGGATTCCATCCCCTCTGGGTGCTTTTCCAGGCTCTCATCACCGAGGACTGAGTTTGGCAGGGGCCCCCAGAGAAGGAAAATGAGAAACGGACCACTTGCTCTGCAATCCATACTCCTAAGGGGAATAGAGGGAGTGCGTCCTCTGTGTGTCCGATGCCCTGTGTCTTCTGGGCGAGGCTTTCCTTTGGAGCTGAGAAACTGAAGCTCACATTAACCTAAGCGGCTAAGACGCTCCGTGTGTGTGTGTGTGTTTTGGGGGGTGGGGGAGGGTCCTCTTTGGTCCAGAGCCGAGGTCTCTGCACTTCCAGCCCAGCTCCCCACGCCAGCCCTGATGGGCACGGAGTCTCTTTGTCCAAGACAGACAAAGGAAGACAGAGCCAGAATGAAGTCAACAACTTTTATTACAGCTCACATATTTCATAGAAAAAGGAATGTAGCGTCAGGTCCGGTTGTATGAAAAACGGTAAAATGCAGGTTCGTCCTGGTTGCTCTGTTGACACCCGGGGCAGGCTCTCCGCGACATCAGGCACAGCAGCTGCACTTGTCCGAGGCCCCTTTGCAGACGCAGCCCTGGGCACACTTGGCGCAGCCCACGGGGCAGCAGGAGCAGCAGCCTGGGGAAGCGAGGGCAGCGTGCGGTCGGACCACGCGTTGTCCGGAGCCACCCTTCCCAGCAGCAGGCCTGGCCCCAGCTGCCCTCAGGCCCAGACCCTGAGTTTAGGATGGTGTCCTCTGCCCTGAGATCATTGCTCTCAGACACTAGGTTCAGGTTGCCTGCCCCATCTGTGCCCAGGACAGGGCACAGAGCCTTGGAGAGACAGTGAGCAGGGCCTCTGGGGACGAGAGAAAGCCAGCGCCCAGCACCGTCAGTGATGTGAGCAAAGTCCTCAGGATCAAAGTGGAGGCAAAGCCCTGACAGAGCAGCTCCCGCTCGGGATAGGGAAGCTCTGGGCTGCTTCGACAGGAAGGGGCTGCCCCAGGTCTGAGAAACCACACACGGTCACTAGTTCATGTCCCTAAAGTGCTTCAGTCCCTGAGAGGATTCAGAAGCGTGACTCAGGAGGCAGGAGGACTAGTTCTACTGACAGGTCTGAGGTTGTTTGTTAATGACCCGTCTGGGCCTCAGTCTCCCTGTTCTCTAGTGCGCACTTGGGTCTCGGTCATCTGGAAGGTGATTCCAGCTCTGATTGTGAATCCCTTCCTGGTGGTGGGGGGGGGGGGGGTGGGTGGTGGGGGTTACCGGGAAGTTTGGTCACTGTCCTGCTCCTGCCTGCTGAGCTCTGGGCTCCCTGCTCGCACTCAGCCCAGACCCCGCATTCCCAGAGAAGGCCCCGCACACTCACTCTTCTTGCAGGAGGTGCATCTGCAGGCTTTGCAGGTGCAGGAGCCAGCGCAGCTGCAGGAGCCGCCTGCCAGGAAGGGAAAGGCCCGCGGTGAGCAGGGAGAGGGATGCAGGAGCTAGAGCAGACGGTCAGCAATGCCTCCCTGAGCCCTCCTCCTCTGTCAGGACCCAGCCCTGGGAGCTCGTGTCCACTCAGGCGGATAGAGAAGCCCCAGCTCCTCTCTTCTGGTCCAAGGAGAGTAGGTCCCCTCCTGATGGACTCCACAGGGAAGGTCCCAGGCTCCAGACCCAGCCCAGGCTGACTGGGGCTGGGGGCCAGGGCCCATGGCCTGAACCCGAAAGAGGCAATGTCCCCTCCTCCCATCAAGTCCTGGCAGCTCCGAGGCCTCCTCCAAACACTGGGTCCCGGTCTAGCAGTCCCCTGACCAGCTGGGTGACCTCAAGAAGGACAGCCTGGAGCCTCCGTGCCCTCAGTGTTAACGGAGAGGCAAAGGGAGACTGACGTGCTCTCAGGAGCCTGGCAGGCAAGAAAGCCCTGGACCCGTGACAGGAGTCCTCCTGAGCTCCAACTCAAAACCCTCCCTTCTCGTCCTGTGCCTGCGAAGGGGGGCATCCTAAGGCTCAAAGCCAGGGTTCCCTTACCAGTGGGGCAGGAGCACTTGGGGTCCATCTGGAGGAGGAGTGAGGCCCGAGGTCCAAAGCAAGGGGCGAAGCGGCTTCACTGGTCCGGTCGGGGGCGTGTGGGAGCCAGGAGCCCGTGGGCTCAGTTATAGGCCGAGGAGGCGGCCCGGGCGCAGAGGCCCCGCCCCCGCCTTGCACCCGCCCCGCGGATCCGCGCCCGCGCCCGCGCCCGCGCTGCCCGCGGCGCCCTGGGCCGGGCTGTGAGCAACACGCGGGGCCGAGCGCACGATTCCACTTCGGTGCCGGCTGGAGCGGAGGAAGCGGGTGCCGTGCGGTAAGCGGTGTCCCAGCCCCCTGGCCGCCCCTTTGCGATGTGGCCGACGGGAGCAGCCCCCCTGTTGCCGGGTTGTGCAGGAATCCAGCTCCCGCGTCCTCCGGTCTTCCCCGCCCCAGGCCGCGCGCCGCCGGCCTCCGGGTCGCCGTTTCCTGCAGCCTGAGAACAGCCCCCGCCTCCCGCTCGTGTCCCTGGCTTGGCCGGAGCCGGGGAGCGGTGTCAGAGACCGCAGGCGCATGTGACCCTCACCGCCGTTTCGCCCACCCCGTGTGTCCCCAGGCGTTGGCAGCCCCGGTCCCCACCACGGTCCTTTGGAAGCACTTTTCCGGTACCGTCTCCTGTAACCGCCCCGCGATGAACATTGCCTTCGGCCGCTAGTCGTCACTTGTGTTTTCCTTTCCTGGAGGGATCATGGCGCATTTCTCCGGGGGCTCCTTTGCCTAAACTTTGCCGGGGCGCTCCTCACCGTGGCCGGTCCACCCCACGCCAGGGTGGAGGTTCCCTGATCATGGGATGCTCCCCAGGGAAGGCATCACTGTAGGCGATAGGCAGACCTGGCATGAAATAACAAAGCGACACAAGTGGAGAGTTCCCTTTGGGTAGTCCTGACGATTACACACCATGGAGTCCATGCCAAGCCTTGTTAATCACTTTTGCTCTTTGAATTGTCACACCAACCCGGAAGGGAGCTAGTAGTCAGCAGCCCGTTTCCCAAAGGCCAAACTACCTACAGTACGAGGAGGCTACAGTAAAGGCAGGCACACGGTGCTGGGGAGTGGTGCCCTGCTTCTGTGGTCTTGTGGCTTCGCAGCTGAAAGAGAGAGTCAGTGAGAAAGCTCCCCTTTGGCCCAGAGCTGTGTCTTCAGCCCGTCTCTACCGTGTCCAGCTGAATCCTGGGGGGGGACCGAAGTGACAGAATAGGAATGTATTTATGCTTTTGTGGCTTCCTTCTGACTCTCTCCTTCAGCAGTGTTCAAGAGGCTTCTTTTGGTACAACGTATTTCAGAAAATCCCTGAAAAGAAAATGGTAAGGAAATCCTGGTGCAGGTGACAGCAGAGATGGCAGGATCCTTCTGCATCTGTTAGGAGGACACCGACTGTCTTGCTCACGGCTTTCTATCTGTAGTGTCAATGGCTCCTTGCGTGAAGGGAGGATAACCCCCTCCGGGGAAGTGGTCCCATGCTCACAGGGTTGATGAGGACGACCCAGAACACAGAGCTAAACACACCATCCTTGCTTGCGTGTCTGGAAGGAGAACAATGTCTCCTAGGCTAATGATAACAAATAAATAAATAAATAGGTGATATGATCGATTACTCCCTGAGTGCCCAGTATATTCTGACATTCTTTGCACGGATTCAGTTCTTTCATCCCGAGAGCCAGACACTATTTTTTTGCCCTTTAGAGCAGCGGAGACTGAGCCACAGCGAGGTTATGTCCCATGGCTATCTGTGGCACAGATGGGACTGGCCCTCCTGCAGGCTGACTGCAGCCCCCCGCCCAACCGGACAGCATGTCATGCCATGAAAGGTGAGGACACTGAACACCTGGCCCAGAGGCAGCAGTGGGAAAGCACTGAGCAGCTGGCAGTCAGAACCCTCTGCACAGCTCTGTGACCTCTCTGGGCTTCAGCCTCCCACCTCTGCAGCCAGGAGCACAGCTGGACTGTCTCCGAAGACCCTTGTGGCCCTGAAAAAGGAGAGGCCGGATTCAGCCTCCAGTGATGTCATAACCGGCACCATGTGGCCGGGAGGTGAGACAGCTGTAGTGTAGGTTTGGTCCTTTGAGTCTAGGCTGTGTGCCCTTGGGTAAGTTGCTTAACCTCTCTGGAATTGGCACCGTCGCTCCAGACCATGCAGGTTCACTGAGTGTGTCCAAATGCTGTGGCGGTGACTCGTTCCATGGGGCTTGTTGGAGGAGATCCCCACGCCCTCTGGCACTGGGTAAGCAAGGTTCCTATCCATCTCTGCCCTCACCATGGGCTTGCTTGCAAAGCAGGGCGCCTTTCTCCAGGAGCTTGTTGGGAGCTAAAGGATTCTCCGTGCACAGATGTCAGTGTGGAGATAGCGATCAGAAAGGACACCGTGTGGGAAGCCCGAGCTAGGAACCAGGCCACTGTCTCGCTTATTCCCCCTCTTGGAAATTAATCTTTTCTGTAGAAAGGAGGAAATGACATCTCAGAGAGTATCAGTGACTTGCCAGGTCAGGAAGTGGCACGGTGGCTGTGAACCCGGGTGCCTGACACCAGCACCCACGCACGCAGCACGGGCCGGCTCCCGAAATGCCCTCTTCACACAGGGCACCTGTGGCCGATCTTGGTCCTGACTTCTGAGCCTCTTGTCTCCTCTTTCTCTTGGAGTGCCCATGAAATAGGAATTCCCTCCCCAGACCGCCAGGGGGCCCAGCACCTGAACTATATCACCTGTCCCCTCAGCACACACGTCTTGCTAATAAACACCACCAGGCCCTCCGCACTGCAGCACCACCATCACTCTGCAGCGGAACACGTGAAGTCCTCCTTCTGAAACCAAGTCTCCGGGAAACGGCTGGGAAATGCCCACCAGACAAATCCAAGTCACTTTCGGGGTGTCAGGTAGCCACGGGCTGGATTTTGAGGGAAGGGACGATGTCAGGCTGATCTAGGGAGGCACTGGCGAAGATTCAGGGCCAAGCCCCTGCAGGGAGCCGTCAGGGGTGGCGAGTGTCCTGTCCGTAGCCCTGGGCGAGCCAAGACTGATGTTGCGTGTGGGGAGGCAGGGGGCAGAGCTGCTCCAGGCGTGTGTGGTCCACACAGTGGGGCATGTGTGAAGTGTTCCCGGGACTCAGGCACACACTTCAATGTATGTGCAGCCTATGAGAGCCTCTAATTTTCAGAATTGCTCCTCCAC
>NW_028122395.1:0-78345 GCF_965194805.1 Balaenoptera borealis | reverse complement strand
AACCCTAACCCTAACCCAACACTAACCCTAACCCTAAACCTAAACCCTAACCCTAACCCCTAACCCTAACCCAACCCTAAGCCTAACCCTAACCCCTAGCCCTAGCCCTAGCCCTAACCCTGACCCTAACCCCTAACCCTTAACCCCTAACCCCTAACCCTAACCAAGTTCACAAGTAAACTTCTCGCCCACCTGGAGAGAGTGATTTCATTTGAAAGAGTAAAGACACAATCAGCTCAGTAATTGGCCACGGGGGCTGGAGGGGCCAAGGTTAACCTGAGCTGGAGGAACGTGGGTGCCTGCCTGGATGCTCAGAGGCCAAGGGCTGTTCTGAGACCTGCTTGGACACCCGTGCAGATGGAACAAAGGATCCGCCCAGTCCCAAGAGGGCCCCACCGGCCCTCACGAACGCAACACCAGACTTCCCAGGTGGCGCAGTGGTTAAGAATCCACCTGCCAATGCAGGAGACACGGGTTTGAGCCCTGGTCAGGGAAGATCCCACATGCTGTGGAGCAACTAAGCCCGTGCACCACAACTACTGAGCCTGCGCTCTAGAACCCGCGAGCCCCAACTGCTGAAGCCCACGCGCTTAGAGCCTGTGCTCTGCAACAAGAGAAGCCACCGCAATGAGAAGCCCCCACTCGCCGCAACTAGAGAAAGCCTCCGGGCAGCAATGCAGACCCAACACAGCCCAAAATTAATTAATTAGTTAATTAATTAATTAAGAAAAAAAAAAGGCAGCACCTGGGGGCTGGCAGACTGATGCACCAAGTCTTACATCATGTCTACTTAGTATCCTGCATGTCAGGGCCATGCTGGACCTGGGGCTGCCCAGACAGAGTGGGGCCTGCATCACCCTTCCCAGGAGGGAGGGTGGAGGGAAACCCTGCATGACCTCTGAGGCCCTAAGAACCCTTGACTAAGGCTGAGCTCAATTTGAAACAGTGGGTGACCAGAGCAGACATTTCATTCATCTATCAATGAGAATCCAGCACTGGAGGAGCAGAAAACAATGGCCTCGCTCAACCTTGACGCTAATCCTGACATGGACCCTAACCCTAAACTCTGATCCTGACCCTAAGCCCTGACCTAACCTTAGCCTAACCCGTACCCTAAACCTGTACCTTACCCTAACCCATGCTCTACCCGTAGCCTACCTGTACCCCAATTCTAACCCATACCCTAACACCCACTCTAACACAGAACCCTAACACCCTGAGACCAAAACCATAAACCTTAACCAATAAGCAAAACCATAACCATAACCAAACCATAAAATATAGTCATTAACCATACCCATAAATAACTCATTAACCATAAAACTTAAACCATAACAGCAACCATAAACCATACACAGCCCCAACCCTCACACCAGCCCCAGCCCTAATGCTAACCCTCCAAACCACTTACACCAAGCCAAGTCTAATCAGATTATACAACTACATCTTGAAAAAGAAAACTGGGGAATTCTCTGGTGGCCCAGTGGTTAGGACTCTGTGCTTTCACTGCCAAGGGCTCGGGTTCGATCCCTGACTGGGGAACTAAGATCCCACAAGCCATGGGACGTGGCCAAAATAAATAAATAATTAAAATGAAATAAAACCACTATTTTAAAAAAGATTTTAAAAATAAAGGAAAAAAACAAGAAAACTACCCCAGTACAACTTATAAATAGGAATGTAAAAATCTATCACACAATAATAGCAACATGAAACCAACAGAACTTTAAATGGATAATGCCATAAGCAAGTATCTCTACACCAGGAATTTCAGGTTGCTCAACATATGAAAAGTAAGCAATGTATTCAACCACAATAATGGTGTGAAGTAAAAACACATAATCATATCAATTAATGCAAAACATCTACAATGAAAATCCAGTGTTATTTCATGAAAAACACTCAAGAAAGCAGGAATAAAAGGAAATTTGTTCAATATGGAAAAGAGTAGTACAAAAAGCCACAGCAAACATCATGCTCAACGTTAAAGACTGAAAGATTTACTCCTGAAATCAGGAACAGGGCCAGGAAGCTGGCCTTCATCACCGTTACTCAATAGTGTACTGGAAGTTCTACCCAGAATCTTGAGGAAAGAAAGAAAAGGCATCCATGGGTGAATGGAAAAATTAAAACCGTGTCTCTTCACAGAACATAGGTCACATCATCTTATTTATAAAACTACCTATAATCAGCAAAGAAATTATTTGAGCTAATCAACTAATTAATAAGCAAAGTTACAGAACAAAACATCAATTCATGAAAATCTATCTTATATGCATACGCTGGCAAAAAATAATCTGAAAAAGAATTTATGAGAACAATTCCATTTTTAAGAATGTCAACATCAATATTTAGGAGTATGTTTAATCAAGGTACAAGACTTGTTTTTATGTATGTAAAGTTGTATGTTGGAAATTACTGGAAAGTCAATTACTTTTCAAAACATCATGTATGTCAACAGCATGCCAGAAAAGCAGAGAAAACATCAAACTTCCATATAGAAGCCAAGCCTTACCCAGATCCAGTTCACCCAAAGTCCACATGTCATTTAGAGGCACTGTGGGAAGGTTATATTAGGAGCCGCCGTGTTCCGTGTTGTGGACGACCTGGATATGGTAGAAACAGTGGGATTTTTGAATTCCAATTTTCCACTTCAGTCCACAAAAAAACTATTAGAACTAATAAATCAATTCAGTAAAGTTGCAAAATCAATACACAGAAATCAGTTGCCTTTCTAAACACTAATAATGAACCATCAGAAAGAGAAAGAAAGCAACCCTATTTACAACTGCATCAAAAAGAACAAAATACCTGGGAATAAAGTCAACCAAGGAGGTGAAAGACCTGCACACTGAAAACTTGAAGACATTGATGAAGACATTGAAAGACACACCAATAAATGGAAAGATATCCTGTTCTCATGGAATGGAACAATTAATATTGTTAAAATATCCATGCTACCCGAAGCAGTGGACACAGGGAATGCAATCCCTCCCAAAATTCCATGGTATTTCCCCCCAAAATAGAGCAAATCCTCCTAATATCTGTGGGGAACCACAAAGGACCCCAAATAGCCAAAGAAACCCTGAAAAAAGAGAACGGGCTGGAGGCATCTCCCTCCCTGACGTCACACTCTGCTGAGAAGCTACAGTCACCAAAACAGTGTGGAACTGGCTCAAAACGGGCGCAGGGACCAGAGGAACAGGACAGAGAGACCAGAATTCAACCCACACGGACGGGGTCGGTGAATTTATGACACAGGGACCAAGGGCACACCAAGGAGCACGACACTCCCCACGATAAATGGTGCTGGGAAAACTGGACGCCCCATAACTCACGCTGGCTACCCTGCACACAAACCTGACCAAACACCCAGCTTTCCACGCCAAGCCCTCCCTCGCTCACACGAAGACGGACCCCCTCAACGGTCAGTCGCCCACAGGAAGCTTCTCCCCACTTTTCCTCACCGTCTCTTCACCTTTTCCTCAGGCATCACCTGGGTCCTCAGGAAACCTAGTTCCCCAGTCAGCGTGGACGCAGCCCCATTTTGTCCTGAAGCCGAAACCCCAGCGAGTCCTAAGGAGACGGAGACCGAGCTCCTCTCAGCAGAAACGCTGAGCCGGGCGTCCTACCCGAAGGCCCCCGCCCCCGCCCCCGCGCCTGAGGCGGCTCAACTCCTCTCAGCTGCCCTCACAATGGAGTTCCATGGAAGGAGCATGCGCTGTGGGTCAGAGAGGCGAACTCGGCGCCACCCTGTGGTCAGTGCAGGAAGTGCAGGCCGCGCCTCCCTCACAGGTCACTGGGGGCAGCGTGCCCTACTGACAGGACTGCTGAATCCATTAAACTGGAAATTCAAACGAAAATGGAGTCTCTATCCCAAAAGTTTTCTAAAAGTAGTTAAGGAACAATTAATTGGAAACCATTTGGAATGAAGTGAATGTAGATGCAAACTTTACAACTTATACCAAATTCACTCAGAGTTATTCAGAGGCAAATTTTATTTTAGTTTATAATTTATGTTTGGCTGCGTTGGGTCTTCGTTGCTGCATGTGGGCTTTCTCTAGTTGCTTCGAGCGGGGCTACTCTTCGTTGCGGTGCACGGGCTTCTCATTGCGGTGGCTTCTCTTGTGAGCGAGCACGGGCTCTAGGCGCGCAGGCTTCAGTAGTTGTGCCGCGCAGGCTTGGTTGCTCTGCGGCATGTGGGATCTTCCCGGACCAGGGCTCGAGCCCGTGTCCCCTGCATTGGCAGGCGGACTCTTAACCACTGCGTCACCAGGGAAGTCCCCACAGACAAACTTTAAATACAAAACTATTCAAGGGGCTCCCCTGGTGGCGCAGTGGTTGAGAATCTGCCTGCTAATGCAGGGGACACGGGTTCGAGCCCTGGTCTGGGAAGATCCCACATGCCGCGGAGCAACCAGGTCCGTGAGCCACAACTCCTGAACCTGCGCGTCTGGAGCCTGTGCTCCGCAACAAGACAGGCCGCGATAGTGAGAGGCCCGCGCACCGCGATGAAGAGTGGCCCCCGCTTGCCACAACTAGAGAAAGCCTTCGCACAGAAACGAAGACCCAACACAGCCAAAAATAAATAAATTATTTAATCAATTAAAAAGAAAAGCTGTCTCTCAAATTTAACTTCCAGAATATATTCAGGAAAAACGCATACGCCCTTTTTGGCCAACCAAAGAAGCGGGCAATGCAAATCAACACTACAAAGAGGTATCACTTCGAATCAGAAAAAAGGACCATCCTCACAAAGGGTAAAAACCAGATATGCAGGACAAGGAGAGGAGAAAAGGGAGCCTCGTTACGCTGAAGGGGGGAATGTAAATTGCCAACGGCCACTCTGGAGAAGTGTGCTGTGTTTCCTAAAACATCTAAAAAACAGAGCTACAAAGCCTAGGGCGCTTCCACTCATGGGCCTATATGTTGGAAAATCCAAAAATCCACCGGACGCAGGCACCCCGTTTACTGCTGCTATGTTTACAACAGCCTCGACTTGGGTACAACTTCATAGTCCTTGGAAGGAAAAAATGGTGAAAGAAAATTTGATACTTAAGCACAACGGAATATTACTCAGCCCTGAAATCAATGAAATGAGGCCAGTTGCAGCAACTCAGGGGGACTTATGTATGGTCATTGAGAGTGAAATCAGTTAGACAGCAAGAGAAACTTATCATATCACTTATAAAGGGAATCTAAAAATCGCCAACCGTGAACTGAATTACAAACAGAACACCATCACACATTTACAAAACACACTTACAGCTGCTTAAGGGGAAAAGTGTGGTGCGGTGATGCATAAACCAGGAGGTTGAAATTGGCACAGATACCGTTCCATACGCCAATAATGTAATCGCCAAGACATACTCATGGTTCAAGGAACGGGACTCAGCACACTCTATTCACAGAAAAAACATATATCTGACTACTAGAAACTAGAAAAGAATTTATTGATGTCTCTCTGTAAGTGACTCAAGTGGATGTACAGCACCAAGAAACACAACATTGCAAATCAGCTCCAGCCCATTATAAAAATTAATTATAAAAAGAGAAAGACAGTGAGAGAGAGAGGAATTCTTACAAAATTCAATCAGGGGCTGTGAGGCAACTGGACTGACCACATCTACACTCACAGCTGAATGGGACGTAAGGCTGGACACCCTAACCCTAAACCCTAACCCTAACCCAACCCTAACCCTACCTTAACCCTAACCCTAACCCAACACTAACCCTAACCCTAAACCTAAACCCTAACCCTAACCCCTAACCCTAACCCAACCCTAAGCCTAACCCTAACCCCTAGCCCTAGCCCTAACCCTGACCCTAACCCCTAACCCTTAACCCCTAACCCCTAACCCTAACCAAGTTCACAAGTAAACTTCTCGCCCACCTGGAGAGAGTGATTTCATTTGAAAGAGTAAAGACACAATCAGCTCAGTAATTGGCCACGGGGGCTGGAGGGGCCAAGGTTAACCTGAGCTGGAGGAACGTGGGTGCCTGCCTGGATGCTCAGAGGCCAAGGGCTGTTCTGAGACCTGCTTGGACACCCGTGCAGATGGAACAAAGGATCCGCCCAGTCCCAAGAGGGCCCCACCGGCCCTCACGAACGCAACACCAGACTTCCCAGGTGGCGCAGTGGTTAAGAATCCACCTGCCAATGCAGGAGACACGGGTTTGAGCCCTGGTCAGGGAAGATCCCACATGCTGTGGAGCAACTAAGCCCGTGCACCACAACTACTGAGCCTGCGCTCTAGAACCCGCGAGCCCCAACTGCTGAAGCCCACGCGCTTAGAGCCTGTGCTCTGCAACAAGAGAAGCCACCGCAATGAGAAGCCCCCACTCGCCGCAACTAGAGAAAGCCTCCGGGCAGCAATGCAGACCCAACACAGCCCAAAATTAATTAATTAGTTAATTAATTAATTAAGAAAAAAAAAAGGCAGCACCTGGGGGCTGGCAGACTGATGCACCAAGTCTTACATCACGTCTACTTAGTATCCTGCATGTCAGGGCCATGCTGGACCTGGGGCTGCCCAGACAGAGTGGGGCCTGCATCACCCTTCCCAGGAGGGAGGGTGGAGGGAAACCCTGCATGACCTCTGAGGCCCTAAGAACCCTTGACTAAGGCTGAGCTCAATTTGAAACAGTGGGTGACCAGAGCAGACATTTCATTCATCTATCAATGAGAATCCAGCACTGGAGGAGCAGAAAACAATGGCCTCGCTCAACCTTGACGCTAATCCTGACATGGACCCTAACCCTAAACTCTGATCCTGACCCTAAGCCCTGACCTAACCTTAGCCTAACCCGTACCCTAAACCTGTACCTTACCCTAACCCATGCTCTACCCGTAGCCTACCTGTACCCCAATTCTAACCCATACCCTAACACCCACTCTAACACAGAACCCTAACACCCTGAGACCAAAACCATAAACCTTAACCAATAAGCAAAACCATAACCATAACCAAACCATAAAATATAGTCATTAACCATACCCATAAATAACTCATTAACCATAAAACTTAAACCATAACAGCAACCATAAACCATACACAGCCCCAACCCTCACACCAGCCCCAGCCCTAATGCTAACCCTCCAAACCACTTACACCAAGCCAAGTCTAATCAGATTATACAACTACATCTTGAAAAAGAAAACTGGGGAATTCTCTGGTGGCCCAGTGGTTAGGACTCTGTGCTTTCACTGCCAAGGGCTCGGGTTCGATCCCTGACTGGGGAACTAAGATCCCACAAGCCATGGGACGTGGCCAAAATAAATAAATAATTAAAATGAAATAAAACCACTATTTTAAAAAAGATTTTAAAAATAAAGGAAAAAAACAAGAAAACTACCCCAGTACAACTTATAAATAGGAATGTAAAAATCTATCACACAATAATAGCAACATGAAACCAACAGAACTTTAAATGGATAATGCCATAAGCAAGTATCTCTACACCAGGAATTTCAGGTTGCTCAACATATGAAAAGTAAGCAATGTATTCAACCACAATAATGGTGTGAAGTAAAAACACATAATCATATCAATTAATGCAAAACATCTACAATGAAAATCCAGTGTTATTTCATGAAAAACACTCAAGAAAGCAGGAATAAAAGGAAATTTGTTCAATATGGAAAAGAGTAGTACAAAAAGCCACAGCAAACATCATGCTCAACGTTAAAGACTGAAAGATTTACTCCTGAAATCAGGAACAGGGCCAGGAAGCTGGCCTTCATCACCGTTACTCAATAGTGTACTGGAAGTTCTACCCAGAATCTTGAGGAAAGAAAGAAAAGGCATCCATGGGTGAATGGAAAAATTAAAACCGTGTCTCTTCACAGAACATAGGTCACATCATCTTATATATAAAACTACCTATAATCAGCAAAGAAATTATTTGAGCTAATCAACTAATTAATAAGCAAAGTTACAGAACAAAACATCAATTCATGAAAATCTATCTTATATGCATACGCTGGCAAAAAATAATCTGAAAAAGAATTTATGAGAACAATTCCATTTTTAAGAATGTCAACATCAATATTTAGGAGTATGTTTAATCAAGGTACGAGACTTGTTTTTATGTATGTAAAGTTGTATGTTTGAAATTACTGGAAAGTCAATTACTTTTCAAAACATCATGTATGTCAACAGCATGCCAGAAAAGCAGAGAAAACATCAAACTTCCATATAGAAGCCAAGCCTTACCCAGATCCAGTTCACCCAAAGTCCACATGTCATTTAGAGGCACTGTGGGAAGGTTATATTAGGAGCCGCCGTGTTCCGTGTTGTGGACGACCTGGATATGGTAGAAACAGTGGGATTTTTGAATTCCAATTTTCCACTTCAGTCCACAAAAAAACTATTAGAACTAATAAATCAATTCAGTAAAGTTGCAAAATCAATACACAGAAATCAGTTGCCTTTCTAAACACTAATAATGAACCATCAGAAAGAGAAAGAAAGCAACCCTATTTACAACTGCATCAAAAAGAACAAAATACCTGGGAATAAAGTCAACCAAGGAGGTGAAAGACCTGCACACTGAAAACTTGAAGACATTGATGAAGACATTGAAAGACACACCAATAAATGGAAAGATATCCTGTTCTCATGGAATGGAACAATTAATATTGTTAAAATATCCATGCTACCCGAAGCAGTGGACACAGGGAATGCAATCCCTCCCAAAATTCCATGGTATTTCCCCCCAAAATAGAGCAAATCCTCCTAATATCTGTGGGGAACCACAAAGGACCCCAAATAGCCAAAGAAACCCTGAAAAAAGAGAACGGGCTGGAGGCATCTCCCTCCCTGACGTCACACTCTGCTGAGAAGCTACAGTCACCAAAACAGTGTGGAACTGGCTCAAAACGGGCACAGGGACCAGAGGAACAGGACAGAGAGACCAGAATTCAACCCACACGGACGGGGTCGGTGAATTTATGACACAGGGACCAAGGGCACACCAAGGAGCACGACACTCCCCACGATAAATGGTGCTGGGAAAACTGGACGCCCCATAACTCACGCTGGCTACCCTGCACACAAACCTGACCAAACACCCAGCTTTCCACGCCAAGCCCTCCCTCGCTCACACGAAGACGGACCCCCTCAACGGTCAGTCGCCCACAGGAAGCTTCTCCCCACTTTTCCTCACCGTCTCTTCACCTTTTCCTCAGGCATCACCTGGGTCCTCAGGAAACCTAGTTCCCCAGTCAGCGTGGACGCAGCCCCATTTTGTCCTGAAGCCGAAACCCCAGCGAGTCCTAAGGAGACGGAGACCGAGCTCCTCTCAGCAGAGACGCTGAGCCGGGCGTCCTACCCGAAGGCCCCCGCCCCCGCCCCCGCCCCCGCCCCCGCGCCTGAGGCGGCTCAACTCCTCTCAGCTGCCCTCACAATGGAGTTCCATGGAAGGAGCATGCGCTGTGGGTCAGAGAGGCGAACTCGGCGCCACCCTGTGGTCAGTGCAGGAAGTGCAGGCCGCACCTCCCTCACAGGTCACTGGGGGCAGCGTGCCCTACTGACAGGACTGCTGAATCCATTAAACTGGAAATTCAAACGAAAATGGAGTCTCTATCCCAAAAGTTTTCTAAAAGTAGTTAAGGAACAATTAATTGGAAACCATTTGGAATGAAGTGAATGTAGATGCAAACTTTACAACTTATACCAAATTCACTCAGAGTTATTCAGAGGCAAATTTTATTTTAGTTTATAATTTATGTTTGGCTGCGTTGGGTCTTCGTTGCTGCATGTGGGCTTTCTCTAGTTGCTTCGAGCGGGGCTACTCTTCGTTGCGGTGCACGGGCTTCTCATTGCGGTGGCTTCTCTTGTGAGCGAGCACGGGCTCTAGGCGCGCAGGCTTCAGTAGTTGTGCCGCGCAGGCTTGGTTGCTCTGCGGCATGTGGGATCTTCCCGGACCAGGGCTCGAGCCCGTGTCCCCTGCATTGGCAGGCGGACTCTTAACCACTGCGTCACCAGGGAAGTCCCCACAGACAAACTTTAAATACAAAACTATTCAAGGGGCTCCCCTGGTGGCGCAGTGGTTGAGAATCTGCCTGCTAATGCAGGGGACACGGGTTCGAGCCCTGGTCTGGGAAGATCCCACATGCCGCGGAGCAACCAGGTCCGTGAGCCACAACTCCTGAACCTGCGCGTCTGGAGCCTGTGCTCCGCAACAAGACAGGCCGCGATAGTGAGAGGCCCGCGCACCGCGATGAAGAGTGGCCCCCGCTTGCCACAACTAGAGAAAGCCTTCGCACAGAAACGAAGACCCAACACAGCCAAAAATAAATAAATTATTTAATCAATTAAAAAGAAAAGCTGTCTCTCAAATTTAACTTCCAGAATATATTCAGGAAAAACGCATACGCCCTTTCTGGCCAACCAAAGAAGCGGGCAATGCAAATCAACACTACAAAGAGGTATCACTTCGAATCAGAAAAAAGGACCATCCTCACAAAGGGTAAGAACCAGATATGCAGGACAAGGAGAGGAGAAAAGGGAGCCTCGTTACGCTGAAGGGGGGAATGTAAATTGCCAACGGCCACTCTGGAGAAGTGTGCTGTGTTTCCTAAAACATCTAAAAAACAGAGCTACAAAGCATAGGGCGCTTCCACTCATGCGCCTATATGTTGGAAAATCCAAAAATCCACCGGACGCAGGCACCCCGTTTACTGCTGCTATGTTTACAACAGCCTCGACTTGGGTACAACTTCATAGTCCTTGGAAGGAAAAAATGGTGAAAGAAAATTTGATACTTAAGCACAACGGAATATTACTCAGCCCTGAAATCAATGAAATGAGGCCAGTTGCAGCAACTCAGGGGGACTTATGTATGGTCATTGAGAGTGAAATCAGTTAGACAGCAAGAGAAACTTATCATATCACTTATAAAGGGAATCTAAAAATCGCCAACCGTGAACTGAATTACAAACAGAACACCATCACACATTTACAAAACACACTTACGGCTGCTTAAGGGGAAAAGTGTGGTGCGGTGATGCATAAACCAGGAGGCTGAAATTGGCACAGATACCGTTCCATACGCCAATAATGTAATCGCCAAGACATACTCATGGTTCAAGGAACGGGACTCAGCACACTCTATTCACAGAAAAAACATATATCTGACTACTAGAAACTAGAAAAGAATTTATTGATGTCTCTCTGTAAGTGACTCAAGTGGATGTACAGCACCAAGAAACACAACATTGCAAATCAGCTCCAGCCCATTATAAAAATTAATTATAAAAAGAGAAAGACAGTGAGAGAGAGAGGAATTCTTACAAAATTCAATCAGGGGCTGTGAGGCAACTGGACTGACCACATCTACACTCACAGCTGAATGGGACGTAAGGCTGGACACCCTAACCCTAAACCCTAACCCTAACCCAACCCTAACCCTACCTTAACCCTAACCCTAACCCAACACTAACCCTAACCCTAAACCTAAACCCTAACCCTAACCCCTAACCCTAACCCAACCCTAAGCCTAACCCTAACCCCTAGCCCTAGCCCTAGCCCTAACCCTGACCCTAACCCCTAACCCTTAACCCCTAACCCCTAACCCTAACCAAGTTCACAAGTAAACTTCTCGCCCACCTGGAGAGAGTGATTTCATTTGAAAGAGTAAAGACACAATCAGCTCAGTAATTGGCCACGGGGGCTGGAGGGGCCAAGGTTAACCTGAGCTGGAGGAACGTGGGTGCCTGCCTGGATGCTCAGAGGCCAAGGGCTGTTCTGAGACCTGCTTGGACACCCGTGCAGATGGAACAAAGGATCCGCCCAGTCCCAAGAGGGCCCCACCGGCCCTCACGAACGCAACACCAGACTTCCCAGGTGGCGCAGTGGTTAAGAATCCACCTGCCAATGCAGGAGACACGGGTTTGAGCCCTGGTCAGGGAAGATCCCACATGCTGTGGAGCAACTAAGCCCGTGCACCACAACTACTGAGCCTGCGCTCTAGAACCCGCGAGCCCCAACTGCTGAAGCCCACGCGCTTAGAGCCTGTGCTCTGCAACAAGAGAAGCCACCGCAATGAGAAGCCCCCACTCGCCGCAACTAGAGAAAGCCTCCGGGCAGCAATGCAGACCCAACACAGCCCAAAATTAATTAATTAGTTAATTAATTAATTAAGAAAAAAAAAAGGCAGCACCTGGGGGCTGGCAGACTGATGCACCAAGTCTTACATCACGTCTACTTAGTATCCTGCATGTCAGGGCCATGCTGGACCTGGGGCTGCCCAGACAGAGTGGGGCCTGCATCACCCTTCCCAGGAGGGAGGGTGGAGGGAAACCCTGCATGACCTCTGAGGCCCTAAGAACCCTTGACTAAGGCTGAGCTCAATTTGAAACAGTGGGTGACCAGAGCAGACATTTCATTCATCTATCAATGAGAATCCAGCACTGGAGGAGCAGAAAACAATGGCCTCGCTCAACCTTGACGCTAATCCTGACATGGACCCTAACCCTAAACTCTGATCCTGACCCTAAGCCCTGACCTAACCTTAGCCTAACCCGTACCCTAAACCTGTACCTTACCCTAACCCATGCTCTACCCGTAGCCTACCTGTACCCCAATTCTAACCCATACCCTAACACCCACTCTAACACAGAACCCTAACACCCTGAGACCAAAACCATAAACCTTAACCAATAAGCAAAACCATAACCATAACCAAACCATAAAATATAGTCATTAACCATACCCATAAATAACTCATTAACCATAAAACTTAAACCATAACAGCAACCATAAACCATACACAGCCCCAACCCTCACACCAGCCCCAGCCCTAATGCTAACCCTCCAAACCACTTACACCAAGCCAAGTCTAATCAGATTATACAACTACATCTTGAAAAAGAAAACTGGGGAATTCTCTGGTGGCCCAGTGGTTAGGACTCTGTGCTTTCACTGCCAAGGGCTCGGGTTCGATCCCTGACTGGGGAACTAAGATCCCACAAGCCATGGGACGTGGCCAAAATAAATAAATAATTAAAATGAAATAAAACCACTATTTTAAAAAAGATTTTAAAAATAAAGGAAAAAAACAAGAAAACTACCCCAGTACAACTTATAAATAGGAATGTAAAAATCTATCACACAATAATAGCAACATGAAACCAACAGAACTTTAAATGGATAATGCCATAAGCAAGTATCTCTACACCAGGAATTTCAGGTTGCTCAACATATGAAAAGTAAGCAATGTATTCAACCACAATAATGGTGTGAAGTAAAAACACATAATCATATCAATTAATGCAAAACATCTACAATGAAAATCCAGTGTTATTTCATGAAAAACACTCAAGAAAGCAGGAATAAAAGGAAATTTGTTCAATATGGAAAAGAGTAGTACAAAAAGCCACAGCAAACATCATGCTCAACGTTAAAGACTGAAAGATTTACTCCTGAAATCAGGAACAGGGCCAGGAAGCTGGCCTTCATCACCGTTACTCAATAGTGTACTGGAAGTTCTACCCAGAATCTTGAGGAAAGAAAGAAAAGGCATCCATGGGCGAATGGAAAAATTAAAACCGTGTCTCTTCACAGAACATAGGTCACATCATCTTATATATAAAACTACCTATAATCAGCAAAGAAATTATTGGAGCTAATCAACTAATTAATAAGCAAAGTTACAGAACAAAACATCAATTCATGAAAATCTATCTTATATGCATACGCTGGCAAAAAATAATCTGAAAAAGAATTTATGAGAACAATTCCATTTTTAAGAATGTCAACATCAATATTTAGGAGTATATTTAATCAAGGTACGAGACTTGTTTTTATGTATGTAAAGTTGTATGTTTGAAATTACTGGAAAGTCAATTACTTTTCAAAACATCATGTATGTCAACAGCATGCCAGAAAAGCAGAGAAAACATCAAACTTCCATATAGAAGCCAAGCCTTACCCAGATCCAGTTCACCCAAAGTCCACATGTCATTTAGAGGCACTGTGGGAAGGTTATATTAGGAGCCGCCGTGTTCCGTGTTGTGGACGACCTGGATATGGTAGAAACAGTGGGATTTTTGAATTCCAATTTTCCACTTCAGTCCACAAAAAAACTATTAGAACTAATAAATCAATTCAGTAAAGTTGCAAAATCAATACACAGAAATCAGTTGCCTTTCTAAACACTAATAATGAACCATCAGAAAGAGAAAGAAAGCAACCCTATTTACAACTGCATCAAAAAGAACAAAATACCTGGGAATAAAGTCAACCAAGGAGGTGAAAGACCTGCACACTGAAAACTTGAAGACATTGATGAAGACATTGAAAGACACACCAATAAATGGAAAGATATCCTGTTCTCATGGAATGGAACAATTAATATTGTTAAAATATCCATGCTACCCGAAGCAGTGGACACAGGGAATGCAATCCCTCCCAAAATTCCATGGTATTTCCCCCCAAAATAGAGCAAATCCTCCTAATATCTGTGGGGAACCACAAAGGACCCCAAATAGCCAAAGAAACCCTGAAAAAAGAGAACGGGCTGGAGGCATCTCCCTCCCTGACGTCACACTCTGCTGAGAAGCTACAGTCACCAAAACAGTGTGGAACTGGCTCAAAACGGGCGCAGGGACCAGAGGAACAGGACAGAGAGACCAGAATTCAACCCACACGGACGGGGTCGGTGAATTTATGACACAGGGACCAAGGGCACACCAAGGAGCACGACACTCCCCACGATAAATGGTGCTGGGAAAACTGGACGCCCCATAACTCACGCTGGCTACCCTGCACACAAACCTGACCAAACACCCAGCTTTCCACGCCAAGCCCTCCCTCGCTCACACGAAGACGGACCCCCTCAACGGTCAGTCGCCCACAGGAAGCTTCTCCCCACTTTTCCTCACCGTCTCTTCACCTTTTCCTCAGGCATCACCTGGGTCCTCAGGAAACCTAGTTCCCCAGTCAGCGTGGACGCAGCCCCATTTTGTCCTGAAGCCGAAACCCCAGCGAGTCCTAAGGAGACGGAGACCGAGCTCCTCTCAGCAGAGACGCTGAGCCGGGCGTCCTACCCGAAGGCCCCCGCCCCCGCCCCCGCCCCCGCCCCCGCGCCTGAGGCGGCTCAACTCCTCTCAGCTGCCCTCACAATGGAGTTCCATGGAAGGAGCATGCGCTGTGGGTCAGAGAGGCGAACTCGGCGCCACCCTGTGGTCAGTGCAGGAAGTGCAGGCCGCACCTCCCTCACAGGTCACTGGGGGCAGCGTGCCCTACTGACAGGACTGCTGAATCCATTAAACTGGAAATTCAAACGAAAATGGAGTCTCTATCCCAAAAGTTTTCTAAAAGTAGTTAAGGAACAATTAATTGGAAACCATTTGGAATGAAGTGAATGTAGATGCAAACTTTACAACTTATACCAAATTCACTCAGAGTTATTCAGAGGCAAATTTTATTTTAGTTTATAATTTATGTTTGGCTGCGTTGGGTCTTCGTTGCTGCATGTGGGCTTTCTCTAGTTGCTTCGAGCGGGGCTACTCTTCGTTGCGGTGCACGGGCTTCTCATTGCGGTGGCTTCTCTTGTGAGCGAGCACGGGCTCTAGGCGCGCAGGCTTCAGTAGTTGTGCCGCGCAGGCTTGGTTGCTCTGCGGCATGTGGGATCTTCCCGGACCAGGGCTCGAGCCCGTGTCCCCTGCATTGGCAGGCGGACTCTTAACCACTGCGTCACCAGGGAAGTCCCCACAGACAAACTTTAAATACAAAACTATTCAAGGGGCTCCCCTGGTGGCGCAGTGGTTGAGAATCTGCCTGCTAATGCAGGGGACACGGGTTCGAGCCCTGGTCTGGGAAGATCCCACATGCCGCGGAGCAACCAGGTCCGTGAGCCACAACTCCTGAACCTGCGCGTCTGGAGCCTGTGCTCCGCAACAAGACAGGCCGCGATAGTGAGAGGCCCGCGCACCGCGATGAAGAGTGGCCCCCGCTTGCCACAACTAGAGAAAGCCTTCGCACAGAAACGAAGACCCAACACAGCCAAAAATAAATAAATTATTTAATCAATTAAAAAGAAAAGCTGTCTCTCAAATTTAACTTCCAGAATATATTCAGGAAAAACGCATACGCCCTTTCTGGCCAACCAAAGAAGCGGGCAATGCAAATCAACACTACAAAGAGGTATCACTTCGAATCAGAAAAAAGGACCATCCTCACAAAGGGTAAGAACCAGATATGCAGGACAAGGAGAGGAGAAAAGGGAGCCTCGTTACGCTGAAGGGGGGAATGTAAATTGCCAACGGCCACTCTGGAGAAGTGTGCTGTGTTTCCTAAAACATCTAAAAAACAGAGCTACAAAGCATAGGGCGCTTCCACTCATGCGCCTATATGTTGGAAAATCCAAAAATCCACCGGACGCAGGCACCCCGTTTACTGCTGCTATGTTTACAACAGCCTCGACTTGGGTACAACTTCATAGTCCTTGGAAGGAAAAAATGGTGAAAGAAAATTTGATACTTAAGCACAACGGAATATTACTCAGCCCTGAAATCAATGAAATGAGGCCAGTTGCAGCAACTCAGGGGGACTTATGTATGGTCATTGAGAGTGAAATCAGTTAGACAGCAAGAGAAACTTATCATATCACTTATAAAGGGAATCTAAAAATCGCCAACCGTGAACTGAATTACAAACAGAACACCATCACACATTTACAAAACACACTTACGGCTGCTTAAGGGGAAAAGTGTGGTGCGGTGATGCATAAACCAGGAGGCTGAAATTGGCACAGATACCGTTCCATACGCCAATAATGTAATCGCCAAGACATACTCATGGTTCAAGGAACGGGACTCAGCACACTCTATTCACAGAAAAAACATATATCTGACTACTAGAAACTAGAAAAGAATTTATTGATGTCTCTCTGTAAGTGACTCAAGTGGATGTACAGCACCAAGAAACACAACATTGCAAATCAGCTCCAGCCCATTATAAAAATTAATTATAAAAAGAGAAAGACAGTGAGAGAGAGAGGAATTCTTACAAAATTCAATCAGGGGCTGTGAGGCAACTGGACTGACCACATCTACACTCACAGCTGAATGGGACGTAAGGCTGGACACCCTAACCCTAAACCCTAACCCTAACCCAACCCTAACCCTACCTTAACCCTAACCCTAACCCAACACTAACCCTAACCCTAAACCTAAACCCTAACCCTAACCCCTAACCCTAACCCAACCCTAAGCCTAACCCTAACCCCTAGCCCTAGCCCTAGCCCTAACCCTGACCCTAACCCCTAACCCTTAACCCCTAACCCCTAACCCTAACCAAGTTCACAAGTAAACTTCTCGCCCACCTGGAGAGAGTGATTTCATTTGAAAGAGTAAAGACACAATCAGCTCAGTAATTGGCCACGGGGGCTGGAGGGGCCAAGGTTAACCTGAGCTGGAGGAACGTGGGTGCCTGCCTGGATGCTCAGAGGCCAAGGGCTGTTCTGAGACCTGCTTGGACACCCGTGCAGATGGAACAAAGGATCCGCCCAGTCCCAAGAGGGCCCCACCGGCCCTCACGAACGCAACACCAGACTTCCCAGGTGGCGCAGTGGTTAAGAATCCACCTGCCAATGCAGGAGACACGGGTTTGAGCCCTGGTCAGGGAAGATCCCACATGCTGTGGAGCAACTAAGCCCGTGCACCACAACTACTGAGCCTGCGCTCTAGAACCCGCGAGCCCCAACTGCTGAAGCCCACGCGCTTAGAGCCTGTGCTCTGCAACAAGAGAAGCCACCGCAATGAGAAGCCCCCACTCGCCGCAACTAGAGAAAGCCTCCGGGCAGCAATGCAGACCCAACACAGCCCAAAATTAATTAATTAGTTAATTAATTAATTAAGAAAAAAAAAAGGCAGCACCTGGGGGCTGGCAGACTGATGCACCAAGTCTTACATCACGTCTACTTAGTATCCTGCATGTCAGGGCCATGCTGGACCTGGGGCTGCCCAGACAGAGTGGGGCCTGCATCACCCTTCCCAGGAGGGAGGGTGGAGGGAAACCCTGCATGACCTCTGAGGCCCTAAGAACCCTTGACTAAGGCTGAGCTCAATTTGAAACAGTGGGTGACCAGAGCAGACATTTCATTCATCTATCAATGAGAATCCAGCACTGGAGGAGCAGAAAACAATGGCCTCGCTCAACCTTGACGCTAATCCTGACATGGACCCTAACCCTAAACTCTGATCCTGACCCTAAGCCCTGACCTAACCTTAGCCTAACCCGTACCCTAAACCTGTACCTTACCCTAACCCATGCTCTACCCGTAGCCTACCTGTACCCCAATTCTAACCCATACCCTAACACCCACTCTAACACAGAACCCTAACACCCTGAGACCAAAACCATAAACCTTAACCAATAAGCAAAACCATAACCATAACCAAACCATAAAATATAGTCATTAACCATACCCATAAATAACTCATTAACCATAAAACTTAAACCATAACAGCAACCATAAACCATACACAGCCCCAACCCTCACACCAGCCCCAGCCCTAATGCTAACCCTCCAAACCACTTACACCAAGCCAAGTCTAATCAGATTATACAACTACATCTTGAAAAAGAAAACTGGGGAATTCTCTGGTGGCCCAGTGGTTAGGACTCTGTGCTTTCACTGCCAAGGGCTCGGGTTCGATCCCTGACTGGGGAACTAAGATCCCACAAGCCATGGGACGTGGCCAAAATAAATAAATAATTAAAATGAAATAAAACCACTATTTTAAAAAAGATTTTAAAAATAAAGGAAAAAAACAAGAAAACTACCCCAGTACAACTTATAAATAGGAATGTAAAAATCTATCACACAATAATAGCAACATGAAACCAACAGAACTTTAAATGGATAATGCCATAAGCAAGTATCTCTACACCAGGAATTTCAGGTTGCTCAACATATGAAAAGTAAGCAATGTATTCAACCACAATAATGGTGTGAAGTAAAAACACATAATCATATCAATTAATGCAAAACATCTACAATGAAAATCCAGTGTTATTTCATGAAAAACACTCAAGAAAGCAGGAATAAAAGGAAATTTGTTCAATATGGAAAAGAGTAGTACAAAAAGCCACAGCAAACATCATGCTCAACGTTAAAGACTGAAAGATTTACTCCTGAAATCAGGAACAGGGCCAGGAAGCTGGCCTTCATCACCGTTACTCAATAGTGTACTGGAAGTTCTACCCAGAATCTTGAGGAAAGAAAGAAAAGGCATCCATGGGTGAATGGAAAAATTAAAACCGTGTCTCTTCACAGAACATAGGTCACATCATCTTATATATAAAACTACCTATAATCAGCAAAGAAATTATTTGAGCTAATCAACTAATTAATAAGCAAAGTTACAGAACAAAACATCAATTCATGAAAATCTATCTTATATGCATACGCTGGCAAAAAATAATCTGAAAAAGAATTTATGAGAACAATTCCATTTTTAAGAATGTCAACATCAATATTTAGGAGTATGTTTAATCAAGGTACGAGACTTGTTTTTATGTATGTAAAGTTGTATGTTGGAAATTACTGGAAAGTCAATTACTTTTCAAAACATCATGTATGTCAACAGCATGCCAGAAAAGCAGAGAAAACATCAAACTTCCATATAGAAGCCAAGCCTTACCCAGATCCAGTTCACCCAAAGTCCACATGTCATTTAGAGGCACTGTGGGAAGGTTATATTAGGAGCCGCCGTGTTCCGTGTTGTGGACGACCTGGATATGGTAGAAACAGTGGGATTTTTGAATTCCAATTTTCCACTTCAGTCCACAAAAAAACTATTAGAACTAATAAATCAATTCAGTAAAGTTGCAAAATCAATACACAGAAATCAGTTGCCTTTCTAAACACTAATAATGAACCATCAGAAAGAGAAAGAAAGCAACCCTATTTACAACTGCATCAAAAAGAACAAAATACCTGGGAATAAAGTCAACCAAGGAGGTGAAAGACCTGCACACTGAAAACTTGAAGACATTGATGAAGACATTGAAAGACACACCAATAAATGGAAAGATATCCTGTTCTCATGGAATGGAACAATTAATATTGTTAAAATATCCATGCTACCCGAAGCAGTGGACACAGGGAATGCAATCCCTCCCAAAATTCCATGGTATTTCCCCCCAAAATAGAGCAAATCCTCCTAATATCTGTGGGGAACCACAAAGGACCCCAAATAGCCAAAGAAACCCTGAAAAAAGAGAACGGGCTGGAGGCATCTCCCTCCCTGACGTCACACTCTGCTGAGAAGCTACAGTCACCAAAACAGTGTGGAACTGGCTCAAAACGGGCGCAGGGACCAGAGGAACAGGACAGAGAGACCAGAATTCAACCCACACGGACGGGGTCGGTGAATTTATGACACAGGGACCAAGGGCACACCAAGGAGCACAACACTCCCCACGATAAATGGTGCTGGGAAAACTGGACGCCCCATAACTCACGCTGGCTACCCTGCACACAAACCTGACCAAACACCCAGCTTTCCACGCCAAGCCCTCCCTCGCTCACACGAAGACGGACCCCCTCAACGGTCAGTCGCCCACAGGAAGCTTCTCCCCACTTTTCCTCACCGTCTCTTCACCTTTTCCTCAGGCATCACCTGGGTCCTCAGGAAACCTAGTTCCCCAGTCAGCGTGGACGCAGCCCCATTTTGTCCTGAAGCCGAAACCCCAGCGAGTCCTAAGGAGACGGAGACCGAGCTCCTCTCAGCAGAGACGCTGAGCCGGGCGTCCTACCCGAAGGCCCCCGCCCCCGCCCCCGCCCCCGCCCCCGCGCCTGAGGCGGCTCAACTCCTCTCAGCTGCCCTCACAATGGAGTTCCATGGAAGGAGCATGCGCTGTGGGTCAGAGAGGCGAACTCGGCGCCACCCTGTGGTCAGTGCAGGAAGTGCAGGCCGCGCCTCCCTCACAGGTCACTGGGGGCAGCGTGCCCTACTGACAGGACTGCTGAATCCATTAAACTGGAAATTCAAACGAAAATGGAGTCTCTATCCCAAAAGTTTTCTAAAAGTAGTTAAGGAACAATTAATTGGAAACCATTTGGAATGAAGTGAATGTAGATGCAAACTTTACAACTTATACCAAATTCACTCAGAGTTATTCAGAGGCAAATTTTATTTTAGTTTATAATTTATGCTTGGCTGCGTTGGGTCTTCGTTGCTGCATGTGGGCTTTCTCTAGTTGCTTCGAGCGGGGCTACTCTTCGTTGCGGTGCACGGGCTTCTCATTGCGGTGGCTTCTCTTGTGAGCGAGCACGGGCTCTAGGCGCGCAGGCTTCAGTAGTTGTGCCGCGCAGGCTTGGTTGCTCTGCGGCATGTGGGATCTTCCCGGACCAGGGCTCGAGCCCGTGTCCCCTGCATTGGCAGGCGGACTCTTAACCACTGCGTCACCAGGGAAGTCCCCACAGACAAACTTTAAATACAAAACTATTCAAGGGGCTCCCCTGGTGGCGCAGTGGTTGAGAATCTGCCTGCTAATGCAGGGGACACGGGTTCGAGCCCTGGTCTGGGAAGATCCCACATGCCGCGGAGCAACCAGGTCCGTGAGCCACAACTCCTGAACCTGCGCGTCTGGAGCCTGTGCTCCGCAACAAGACAGGCCGCGATAGTGAGAGGCCCGCGCACCGCGATGAAGAGTGGCCCCCGCTTGCCACAACTAGAGAAAGCCTTCGCACAGAAACGAAGACCCAACACAGCCAAAAATAAATAAATTATTTAATCAATTAAAAAGAAAAGCTGTCTCTCAAATTTAACTTCCAGAATATATTCAGGAAAAACGCATACGCCCTTTTTGGCCAACCAAAGAAGCGGGCAATGCAAATCAACACTACAAAGAGGTATCACTTCGAATCAGAAAAAAGGACCATCCTCACAAAGGGTAAAAACCAGATATGCAGGACAAGGAGAGGAGAAAAGGGAGCCTCGTTACGCTGAAGGGGGGAATGTAAATTGCCAACGGCCACTCTGGAGAAGTGTGCTGTGTTTCCTAAAACATCTAAAAAACAGAGCTACAAAGCCTAGGGCGCTTCCACTCATGGGCCTATATGTTGGAAAATCCAAAAATCCACCGGACGCAGGCACCCCGTTTACTGCTGCTATGTTTACAACAGCCTCGACTTGGGTACAACTTCATAGTCCTTGGAAGGAAAAAATGGTGAAAGAAAATTTGATACTTAAGCACAACGGAATATTACTCAGCCCTGAAATCAATGAAATGAGGCCAGTTGCAGCAACTCAGGGGGACTTATGTATGGTCATTGAGAGTGAAATCAGTTAGACAGCAAGAGAAACTTATCATATCACTTATAAAGGGAATCTAAAAATCGCCAACCGTGAACTGAATTACAAACAGAACACCATCACACATTTACAAAACACACTTACAGCTGCTTAAGGGGAAAAGTGTGGTGCGGTGATGCATAAACCAGGAGGTTGAAATTGGCACAGATACCGTTCCATACGCCAATAATGTAATCGCCAAGACATACTCATGGTTCAAGGAACTGGACTCAGCACACTCTATTCACAGAAAAAACATATATCTGACTACTAGAAACTAGAAAAGAATTTATTGATGTCTCTCTGTAAGTGACTCAAGTGGATGTACAGCACCAAGAAACACAACATTGCAAATCAGCTCCAGCCCATTATAAAAATTAATTATAAAAAGAGAAAGACAGTGAGAGAGAGAGGAATTCTTACAAAATTCAATCAGGGGCTGTGAGGCAACTGGACTGACCACATCTACACTCACAGCTGAATGGGACGTAAGGCTGGACACCCTAACCCTAAACCCTAACCCTAACCCAACCCTAACCCTACCTTAACCCTAACCCTAACCCAACACTAACCCTAACCCTAAACCTAAACCCTAACCCTAACCCCTAACCCTAACCCAACCCTAAGCCTAACCCTAACCCCTAGCCCTAGCCCTAGCCCTAACCCTGACCCTAACCCCTAACCCTTAACCCCTAACCCCTAACCCTAACCAAGTTCACAAGTAAACTTCTCGCCCACCTGGAGAGAGTGATTTCATTTGAAAGAGTAAAGACACAATCAGCTCAGTAATTGGCCACGGGGGCTGGAGGGGCCAAGGTTAACCTGAGCTGGAGGAACGTGGGTGCCTGCCTGGATGCTCAGAGGCCAAGGGCTGTTCTGAGACCTGCTTGGACACCCGTGCAGATGGAACAAAGGATCCGCCCAGTCCCAAGAGGGCCCCACCGGCCCTCACGAACGCAACACCAGACTTCCCAGGTGGCGCAGTGGTTAAGAATCCACCTGCCAATGCAGGAGACACGGGTTTGAGCCCTGGTCAGGGAAGATCCCACATGCTGTGGAGCAACTAAGCCCGTGCACCACAACTACTGAGCCTGCGCTCTAGAACCCGCGAGCCCCAACTGCTGAAGCCCACGCGCTTAGAGCCTGTGCTCTGCAACAAGAGAAGCCACCGCAATGAGAAGCCCCCACTCGCCGCAACTAGAGAAAGCCTCCGGGCAGCAATGCAGACCCAACACAGCCCAAAATTAATTAATTAGTTAATTAATTAATTAAGAAAAAAAAAAGGCAGCACCTGGGGGCTGGCAGACTGATGCACCAAGTCTTACATCACGTCTACTTAGTATCCTGCATGTCAGGGCCATGCTGGACCTGGGGCTGCCCAGACAGAGTGGGGCCTGCATCACCCTTCCCAGGAGGGAGGGTGGAGGGAAACCCTGCATGACCTCTGAGGCCCTAAGAACCCTTGACTAAGGCTGAGCTCAATTTGAAACAGTGGGTGACCAGAGCAGACATTTCATTCATCTATCAATGAGAATCCAGCACTGGAGGAGCAGAAAACAATGGCCTCGCTCAACCTTGACGCTAATCCTGACATGGACCCTAACCCTAAACTCTGATCCTGACCCTAAGCCCTGACCTAACCTTAGCCTAACCCGTACCCTAAACCTGTACCTTACCCTAACCCATGCTCTACCCGTAGCCTACCTGTACCCCAATTCTAACCCATACCCTAACACCCACTCTAACACAGAACCCTAACACCCTGAGACCAAAACCATAAACCTTAACCAATAAGCAAAACCATAACCATAACCAAACCATAAAATATAGTCATTAACCATACCCATAAATAACTCATTAACCATAAAACTTAAACCATAACAGCAACCATAAACCATACACAGCCCCAACCCTCACACCAGCCCCAGCCCTAATGCTAACCCTCCAAACCACTTACACCAAGCCAAGTCTAATCAGATTATACAACTACATCTTGAAAAAGAAAACTGGGGAATTCTCTGGTGGCCCAGTGGTTAGGACTCTGTGCTTTCACTGCCAAGGGCTCGGGTTCGATCCCTGACTGGGGAACTAAGATCCCACAAGCCATGGGACGTGGCCAAAATAAATAAATAATTAAAATGAAATAAAACCACTATTTTAAAAAAGATTTTAAAAATAAAGGAAAAAAACAAGAAAACTACCCCAGTACAACTTATAAATAGGAATGTAAAAATCTATCACACAATAATAGCAACATGAAACCAACAGAACTTTAAATGGATAATGCCATAAGCAAGTATCTCTACACCAGGAATTTCAGGTTGCTCAACATATGAAAAGTAAGCAATGTATTCAACCACAATAATGGTGTGAAGTAAAAACACATAATCATATCAATTAATGCAAAACATCTACAATGAAAATCCAGTGTTATTTCATGAAAAACACTCAAGAAAGCAGGAATAAAAGGAAATTTGTTCAATATGGAAAAGAGTAGTACAAAAAGCCACAGCAAACATCATGCTCAACGTTAAAGACTGAAAGATTTACTCCTGAAATCAGGAACAGGGCCAGGAAGCTGGCCTTCATCACCGTTACTCAATAGTGTACTGGAAGTTCTACCCAGAATCTTGAGGAAAGAAAGAAAAGGCATCCATGGGCGAATGGAAAAATTAAAACCGTGTCTCTTCACAGAACATAGGTCACATCATCTTATATATAAAACTACCTATAATCAGCAAAGAAATTATTGGAGCTAATCAACTAATTAATAAGCAAAGTTACAGAACAAAACATCAATTCATGAAAATCTATCTTATATGCATACGCTGGCAAAAAATAATCTGAAAAAGAATTTATGAGAACAATTCCATTTTTAAGAATGTCAACATCAATATTTAGGAGTATGTTTAATCAAGGTACGAGACTTGTTTTTATGTATGTAAAGTTGTATGTTGGAAATTACTGGAAAGTCAATTACTTTTCAAAACATCATGTATGTCAACAGCATGCCAGAAAAGCAGAGAAAACATCAAACTTCCATATAGAAGCCAAGCCTTACCCAGATCCAGTTCACCCAAAGTCCACATGTCATTTAGAGGCACTGTGGGAAGGTTATATTAGGAGCCGCCGTGTTCCGTGTTGTGGACGACCTGGATATGGTAGAAACAGTGGGATTTTTGAATTCCAATTTTCCACTTCAGTCCACAAAAAAACTATTAGAACTAATAAATCAATTCAGTAAAGTTGCAAAATCAATACACAGAAATCAGTTGCCTTTCTAAACACTAATAATGAACCATCAGAAAGAGAAAGAAAGCAACCCTATTTACAACTGCATCAAAAAGAACAAAATACCTGGGAATAAAGTCAACCAAGGAGGTGAAAGACCTGCACACTGAAAACTTGAAGACATTGATGAAGACATTGAAAGACACACCAATAAATGGAAAGATATCCTGTTCTCATGGAATGGAACAATTAATATTGTTAAAATATCCATGCTACCCGAAGCAGTGGACACAGGGAATGCAATCCCTCCCAAAATTCCATGGTATTTTCCCCCCAAATAGAGCAAATCCTCCTAATATCTGTGGGGAACCACAAAGGACCCCAAATAGCCAAAGAAACCCTGAAAAAAGAGAACGGGCTGGAGGCATCTCCCTCCCTGACGTCACACTCTGCTGAGAAGCTACAGTCACCAAAACAGTGTGGAACTGGCTCAAAACGGGCGCAGGGACCAGAGGAACAGGACAGAGAGACCAGAATTCAACCCACACGGACGGGGTCGGTGAATTTATGACACAGGGACCAAGGGCACACCAAGGAGCACGACACTCCCCACGATAAATGGTGCTGGGAAAACTGGACGCCCCATAACTCACGCTGGCTACCCTGCACACAAACCTGACCAAACACCCAGCTTTCCACGCCAAGCCCTCCCTCGCTCACACGAAGACGGACCCCCTCAACGGTCAGTCGCCCACAGGAAGCTTCTCCCCACTTTTCCTCACCGTCTCTTCACCTTTTCCTCAGGCATCACCTGGGTCCTCAGGAAACCTAGTTCCCCAGTCAGCGTGGACGCAGCCCCATTTTGTCCTGAAGCCGAAACCCCAGCGAGTCCTAAGGAGACGGAGACCGAGCTCCTCTCAGCAGAGACGCTGAGCCGGGCGTCCTACCCGAAGGCCCCCGCCCCCGCCCCCGCCCCCGCCCCCGCGCCTGAGGCGGCTCAACTCCTCTCAGCTGCCCTCACAATGGAGTTCCATGGAAGGAGCATGCGCTGTGGGTCAGAGAGGCGAACTCGGCGCCACCCTGTGGTCAGTGCAGGAAGTGCAGGCCGCGCCTCCCTCACAGGTCACTGGGGGCAGCGTGCCCTACTGACAGGACTGCTGAATCCATTAAACTGGAAATTCAAACGAAAATGGAGTCTCTATCCCAAAAGTTTTCTAAAAGTAGTTAAGGAACAATTAATTGGAAACCATTTGGAATGAAGTGAATGTAGATGCAAACTTTACAACTTATACCAAATTCACTCAGAGTTATTCAGAGGCAAATTTTATTTTAGTTTATAATTTATGTTTGGCTGCGTTGGGTCTTCGTTGCTGCATGTGGGCTTTCTCTAGTTGCTTCGAGCGGGGCTACTCTTCGTTGCGGTGCACGGGCTTCTCATTGCGGTGGCTTCTCTTGTGAGCGAGCACGGGCTCTAGGCGCGCAGGCTTCAGTAGTTGTGCCGCGCAGGCTTGGTTGCTCTGCGGCATGTGGGATCTTCCCGGACCAGGGCTCGAGCCCGTGTCCCCTGCATTGGCAGGCGGACTCTTAACCACTGCGTCACCAGGGAAGTCCCCACAGACAAACTTTAAATACAAAACTATTCAAGGGGCTCCCCTGGTGGCGCAGTGGTTGAGAATCTGCCTGCTAATGCAGGGGACACGGGTTCGAGCCCTGGTCTGGGAAGATCCCACATGCCGCGGAGCAACCAGGTCCGTGAGCCACAACTCCTGAACCTGCGCGTCTGGAGCCTGTGCTCCGCAACAAGACAGGCCGCGATAGTGAGAGGCCCGCGCACCGCGATGAAGAGTGGCCCCCGCTTGCCACAACTAGAGAAAGCCTTCGCACAGAAACGAAGACCCAACACAGCCAAAAATAAATAAATTATTTAATCAATTAAAAAGAAAAGCTGTCTCTCAAATTTAACTTCCAGAATATATTCAGGAAAAACGCATACGCCCTTTTTGGCCAACCAAAGAAGCGGGCAATGCAAATCAACACTACAAAGAGGTATCACTTCGAATCAGAAAAAAGGACCATCCTCACAAAGGGTAAAAACCAGATATGCAGGACAAGGAGAGGAGAAAAGGGAGCCTCGTTACGCTGAAGGGGGGAATGTAAATTGCCAACGGCCACTCTGGAGAAGTGTGCTGTGTTTCCTAAAACATCTAAAAAACAGAGCTACAAAGCCTAGGGCGCTTCCACTCATGGGCCTATATGTTGGAAAATCCAAAAATCCACCGGACGCAGGCACCCCGTTTACTGCTGCTATGTTTACAACAGCCTCGACTTGGGTACAACTTCATAGTCCTTGGAAGGAAAAAATGGTGAAAGAAAATTTGATACTTAAGCACAACGGAATATTACTCAGCCCTGAAATCAATGAAATGAGGCCAGTTGCAGCAACTCAGGGGGACTTATGTATGGTCATTGAGAGTGAAATCAGTTAGACAGCAAGAGAAACTTATCATATCACTTATAAAGGGAATCTAAAAATCGCCAACCGTGAACTGAATTACAAACAGAACACCATCACACATTTACAAAACACACTTACAGCTGCTTAAGGGGAAAAGTGTGGTGCGGTGATGCATAAACCAGGAGGTTGAAATTGGCACAGATACCGTTCCATACGCCAATAATGTAATCGCCAAGACATACTCATGGTTCAAGGAACGGGACTCAGCACACTCTATTCACAGAAAAAACATATATCTGACTACTAGAAACTAGAAAAGAATTTATTGATGTCTCTCTGTAAGTGACTCAAGTGGATGTACAGCACCAAGAAACACAACATTGCAAATCAGCTCCAGCCCATTATAAAAATTAATTATAAAAAGAGAAAGACAGTGAGAGAGAGAGGAATTCTTACAAAATTCAATCAGGGGCTGTGAGGCAACTGGACTGACCACATCTACACTCACAGCTGAATGGGACGTAAGGCTGGACACCCTAACCCTAAACCCTAACCCTAACCCAACCCTAACCCTACCTTAACCCTAACCCTAACCCAACACTAACCCTAACCCTAAACCTAAACCCTAACCCTAACCCCTAACCCTAACCCAACCCTAAGCCTAACCCTAACCCCTAGCCCTAGCCCTAACCCTGACCCTAACCCCTAACCCTTAACCCCTAACCCCTAACCCTAACCAAGTTCACAAGTAAACTTCTCGCCCACCTGGAGAGAGTGATTTCATTTGAAAGAGTAAAGACACAATCAGCTCAGTAATTGGCCACGGGGGCTGGAGGGGCCAAGGTTAACCTGAGCTGGAGGAACGTGGGTGCCTGCCTGGATGCTCAGAGGCCAAGGGCTGTTCTGAGACCTGCTTGGACACCCGTGCAGATGGAACAAAGGATCCGCCCAGTCCCAAGAGGGCCCCACCGGCCCTCACGAACGCAACACCAGACTTCCCAGGTGGCGCAGTGGTTAAGAATCCACCTGCCAATGCAGGAGACACGGGTTTGAGCCCTGGTCAGGGAAGATCCCACATGCTGTGGAGCAACTAAGCCCGTGCACCACAACTACTGAGCCTGCGCTCTAGAACCCGCGAGCCCCAACTGCTGAAGCCCACGCGCTTAGAGCCTGTGCTCTGCAACAAGAGAAGCCACCGCAATGAGAAGCCCCCACTCGCCGCAACTAGAGAAAGCCTCCGGGCAGCAATGCAGACCCAACACAGCCCAAAATTAATTAATTAGTTAATTAATTAATTAAGAAAAAAAAAAGGCAGCACCTGGGGGCTGGCAGACTGATGCACCAAGTCTTACATCACGTCTACTTAGTATCCTGCATGTCAGGGCCATGCTGGACCTGGGGCTGCCCAGACAGAGTGGGGCCTGCATCACCCTTCCCAGGAGGGAGGGTGGAGGGAAACCCTGCATGACCTCTGAGGCCCTAAGAACCCTTGACTAAGGCTGAGCTCAATTTGAAACAGTGGGTGACCAGAGCAGACATTTCATTCATCTATCAATGAGAATCCAGCACTGGAGGAGCAGAAAACAATGGCCTCGCTCAACCTTGACGCTAATCCTGACATGGACCCTAACCCTAAACTCTGATCCTGACCCTAAGCCCTGACCTAACCTTAGCCTAACCCGTACCCTAAACCTGTACCTTACCCTAACCCATGCTCTACCCGTAGCCTACCTGTACCCCAATTCTAACCCATACCCTAACACCCACTCTAACACAGAACCCTAACACCCTGAGACCAAAACCATAAACCTTAACCAATAAGCAAAACCATAACCATAACCAAACCATAAAATATAGTCATTAACCATACCCATAAATAACTCATTAACCATAAAACTTAAACCATAACAGCAACCATAAACCATACACAGCCCCAACCCTCACACCAGCCCCAGCCCTAATGCTAACCCTCCAAACCACTTACACCAAGCCAAGTCTAATCAGATTATACAACTACATCTTGAAAAAGAAAACTGGGGAATTCTCTGGTGGCCCAGTGGTTAGGACTCTGTGCTTTCACTGCCAAGGGCTCGGGTTCGATCCCTGACTGGGGAACTAAGATCCCACAAGCCATGGGACGTGGCCAAAATAAATAAATAATTAAAATGAAATAAAACCACTATTTTAAAAAAGATTTTAAAAATAAAGGAAAAAAACAAGAAAACTACCCCAGTACAACTTATAAATAGGAATGTAAAAATCTATCACACAATAATAGCAACATGAAACCAACAGAACTTTAAATGGATAATGCCATAAGCAAGTATCTCTACACCAGGAATTTCAGGTTGCTCAACATATGAAAAGTAAGCAATGTATTCAACCACAATAATGGTGTGAAGTAAAAACACATAATCATATCAATTAATGCAAAACATCTACAATGAAAATCCAGTGTTATTTCATGAAAAACACTCAAGAAAGCAGGAATAAAAGGAAATTTGTTCAATATGGAAAAGAGTAGTACAAAAAGCCACAGCAAACATCATGCTCAACGTTAAAGACTGAAAGATTTACTCCTGAAATCAGGAACAGGGCCAGGAAGCTGGCCTTCATCACCGTTACTCAATAGTGTACTGGAAGTTCTACCCAGAATCTTGAGGAAAGAAAGAAAAGGCATCCATGGGTGAATGGAAAAATTAAAACCGTGTCTCTTCACAGAACATAGGTCACATCATCTTATATATAAAACTACCTATAATCAGCAAAGAAATTATTTGAGCTAATCAACTAATTAATAAGCAAAGTTACAGAACAAAACATCAATTCATGAAAATCTATCTTATATGCATACGCTGGCAAAAAATAATCTGAAAAAGAATTTATGAGAACAATTCCATTTTTAAGAATGTCAACATCAATATTTAGGAGTATGTTTAATCAAGGTACGAGACTTGTTTTTATGTATGTAAAGTTGTATGTTTGAAATTACTGGAAAGTCAATTACTTTTCAAAACATCATGTATGTCAACAGCATGCCAGAAAAGCAGAGAAAACATCAAACTTCCATATAGAAGCCAAGCCTTACCCAGATCCAGTTCACCCAAAGTCCACATGTCATTTAGAGGCACTGTGGGAAGGTTATATTAGGAGCCGCCGTGTTCCGTGTTGTGGACGACCTGGATATGGTAGAAACAGTGGGATTTTTGAATTCCAATTTTCCACTTCAGTCCACAAAAAAACTATTAGAACTAATAAATCAATTCAGTAAAGTTGCAAAATCAATACACAGAAATCAGTTGCCTTTCTAAACACTAATAATGAACCATCAGAAAGAGAAAGAAAGCAACCCTATTTACAACTGCATCAAAAAGAACAAAATACCTGGGAATAAAGTCAACCAAGGAGGTGAAAGACCTGCACACTGAAAACTTGAAGACATTGATGAAGACATTGAAAGACACACCAATAAATGGAAAGATATCCTGTTCTCATGGAATGGAACAATTAATATTGTTAAAATATCCATGCTACCCGAAGCAGTGGACACAGGGAATGCAATCCCTCCCAAAATTCCATGGTATTTCCCCCCAAAATAGAGCAAATCCTCCTAATATCTGTGGGGAACCACAAAGGACCCCAAATAGCCAAAGAAACCCTGAAAAAAGAGAACGGGCTGGAGGCATCTCCCTCCCTGACGTCACACTCTGCTGAGAAGCTACAGTCACCAAAACAGTGTGGAACTGGCTCAAAACGGGCACAGGGACCAGAGGAACAGGACAGAGAGACCAGAATTCAACCCACACGGACGGGGTCGGTGAATTTATGACACAGGGACCAAGGGCACACCAAGGAGCACGACACTCCCCACGATAAATGGTGCTGGGAAAACTGGACGCCCCATAACTCACGCTGGCTACCCTGCACACAAACCTGACCAAACACCCAGCTTTCCACGCCAAGCCCTCCCTCGCTCACACGAAGACGGACCCCCTCAACGGTCAGTCGCCCACAGGAAGCTTCTCCCCACTTTTCCTCACCGTCTCTTCACCTTTTCCTCAGGCATCACCTGGGTCCTCAGGAAACCTAGTTCCCCAGTCAGCGTGGACGCAGCCCCATTTTGTCCTGAAGCCGAAACCCCAGCGAGTCCTAAGGAGACGGAGACCGAGCTCCTCTCAGCAGAGACGCTGAGCCGGGCGTCCTACCCGAAGGCCCCCGCCCCCGCCCCCGCCCCCGCCCCCGCGCCTGAGGCGGCTCAACTCCTCTCAGCTGCCCTCACAATGGAGTTCCATGGAAGGAGCATGCGCTGTGGGTCAGAGAGGCGAACTCGGCGCCACCCTGTGGTCAGTGCAGGAAGTGCAGGCCGCACCTCCCTCACAGGTCACTGGGGGCAGCGTGCCCTACTGACAGGACTGCTGAATCCATTAAACTGGAAATTCAAACGAAAATGGAGTCTCTATCCCAAAAGTTTTCTAAAAGTAGTTAAGGAACAATTAATTGGAAACCATTTGGAATGAAGTGAATGTAGATGCAAACTTTACAACTTATACCAAATTCACTCAGAGTTATTCAGAGGCAAATTTTATTTTAGTTTATAATTTATGTTTGGCTGCGTTGGGTCTTCGTTGCTGCATGTGGGCTTTCTCTAGTTGCTTCGAGCGGGGCTACTCTTCGTTGCGGTGCACGGGCTTCTCATTGCGGTGGCTTCTCTTGTGAGCGAGCACGGGCTCTAGGCGCGCAGGCTTCAGTAGTTGTGCCGCGCAGGCTTGGTTGCTCTGCGGCATGTGGGATCTTCCCGGACCAGGGCTCGAGCCCGTGTCCCCTGCATTGGCAGGCGGACTCTTAACCACTGCGTCACCAGGGAAGTCCCCACAGACAAACTTTAAATACAAAACTATTCAAGGGGCTCCCCTGGTGGCGCAGTGGTTGAGAATCTGCCTGCTAATGCAGGGGACACGGGTTCGAGCCCTGGTCTGGGAAGATCCCACATGCCGCGGAGCAACCAGGTCCGTGAGCCACAACTCCTGAACCTGCGCGTCTGGAGCCTGTGCTCCGCAACAAGACAGGCCGCGATAGTGAGAGGCCCGCGCACCGCGATGAAGAGTGGCCCCCGCTTGCCACAACTAGAGAAAGCCTTCGCACAGAAACGAAGACCCAACACAGCCAAAAATAAATAAATTATTTAATCAATTAAAAAGAAAAGCTGTCTCTCAAATTTAACTTCCAGAATATATTCAGGAAAAACGCATACGCCCTTTCTGGCCAACCAAAGAAGCGGGCAATGCAAATCAACACTACAAAGAGGTATCACTTCGAATCAGAAAAAAGGACCATCCTCACAAAGGGTAAGAACCAGATATGCAGGACAAGGAGAGGAGAAAAGGGAGCCTCGTTACGCTGAAGGGGGGAATGTAAATTGCCAACGGCCACTCTGGAGAAGTGTGCTGTGTTTCCTAAAACATCTAAAAAACAGAGCTACAAAGCATAGGGCGCTTCCACTCATGCGCCTATATGTTGGAAAATCCAAAAATCCACCGGACGCAGGCACCCCGTTTACTGCTGCTATGTTTACAACAGCCTCGACTTGGGTACAACTTCATAGTCCTTGGAAGGAAAAAATGGTGAAAGAAAATTTGATACTTAAGCACAACGGAATATTACTCAGCCCTGAAATCAATGAAATGAGGCCAGTTGCAGCAACTCAGGGGGACTTATGTATGGTCATTGAGAGTGAAATCAGTTAGACAGCAAGAGAAACTTATCATATCACTTATAAAGGGAATCTAAAAATCGCCAACCGTGAACTGAATTACAAACAGAACACCATCACACATTTACAAAACACACTTACGGCTGCTTAAGGGGAAAAGTGTGGTGCGGTGATGCATAAACCAGGAGGCTGAAATTGGCACAGATACCGTTCCATACGCCAATAATGTAATCGCCAAGACATACTCATGGTTCAAGGAACGGGACTCAGCACACTCTATTCACAGAAAAAACATATATCTGACTACTAGAAACTAGAAAAGAATTTATTGATGTCTCTCTGTAAGTGACTCAAGTGGATGTACAGCACCAAGAAACACAACATTGCAAATCAGCTCCAGCCCATTATAAAAATTAATTATAAAAAGAGAAAGACAGTGAGAGAGAGAGGAATTCTTACAAAATTCAATCAGGGGCTGTGAGGCAACTGGACTGACCACATCTACACTCACAGCTGAATGGGACGTAAGGCTGGACACCCTAACCCTAAACCCTAACCCTAACCCAACCCTAACCCTACCTTAACCCTAACCCTAACCCAACACTAACCCTAACCCTAAACCTAAACCCTAACCCTAACCCCTAACCCTAACCCAACCCTAAGCCTAACCCTAACCCCTAGCCCTAGCCCTAGCCCTAACCCTGACCCTAACCCCTAACCCTTAACCCCTAACCCCTAACCCTAACCAAGTTCACAAGTAAACTTCTCGCCCACCTGGAGAGAGTGATTTCATTTGAAAGAGTAAAGACACAATCAGCTCAGTAATTGGCCACGGGGGCTGGAGGGGCCAAGGTTAACCTGAGCTGGAGGAACGTGGGTGCCTGCCTGGATGCTCAGAGGCCAAGGGCTGTTCTGAGACCTGCTTGGACACCCGTGCAGATGGAACAAAGGATCCGCCCAGTCCCAAGAGGGCCCCACCGGCCCTCACGAACGCAACACCAGACTTCCCAGGTGGCGCAGTGGTTAAGAATCCACCTGCCAATGCAGGAGACACGGGTTTGAGCCCTGGTCAGGGAAGATCCCACATGCTGTGGAGCAACTAAGCCCGTGCACCACAACTACTGAGCCTGCGCTCTAGAACCCGCGAGCCCCAACTGCTGAAGCCCACGCGCTTAGAGCCTGTGCTCTGCAACAAGAGAAGCCACCGCAATGAGAAGCCCCCACTCGCCGCAACTAGAGAAAGCCTCCGGGCAGCAATGCAGACCCAACACAGCCCAAAATTAATTAATTAGTTAATTAATTAATTAAGAAAAAAAAAAGGCAGCACCTGGGGGCTGGCAGACTGATGCACCAAGTCTTACATCACGTCTACTTAGTATCCTGCATGTCAGGGCCATGCTGGACCTGGGGCTGCCCAGACAGAGTGGGGCCTGCATCACCCTTCCCAGGAGGGAGGGTGGAGGGAAACCCTGCATGACCTCTGAGGCCCTAAGAACCCTTGACTAAGGCTGAGCTCAATTTGAAACAGTGGGTGACCAGAGCAGACATTTCATTCATCTATCAATGAGAATCCAGCACTGGAGGAGCAGAAAACAATGGCCTCGCTCAACCTTGACGCTAATCCTGACATGGACCCTAACCCTAAACTCTGATCCTGACCCTAAGCCCTGACCTAACCTTAGCCTAACCCGTACCCTAAACCTGTACCTTACCCTAACCCATGCTCTACCCGTAGCCTACCTGTACCCCAATTCTAACCCATACCCTAACACCCACTCTAACACAGAACCCTAACACCCTGAGACCAAAACCATAAACCTTAACCAATAAGCAAAACCATAACCATAACCAAACCATAAAATATAGTCATTAACCATACCCATAAATAACTCATTAACCATAAAACTTAAACCATAACAGCAACCATAAACCATACACAGCCCCAACCCTCACACCAGCCCCAGCCCTAATGCTAACCCTCCAAACCACTTACACCAAGCCAAGTCTAATCAGATTATACAACTACATCTTGAAAAAGAAAACTGGGGAATTCTCTGGTGGCCCAGTGGTTAGGACTCTGTGCTTTCACTGCCAAGGGCTCGGGTTCGATCCCTGACTGGGGAACTAAGATCCCACAAGCCATGGGACGTGGCCAAAATAAATAAATAATTAAAATGAAATAAAACCACTATTTTAAAAAAGATTTTAAAAATAAAGGAAAAAAACAAGAAAACTACCCCAGTACAACTTATAAATAGGAATGTAAAAATCTATCACACAATAATAGCAACATGAAACCAACAGAACTTTAAATGGATAATGCCATAAGCAAGTATCTCTACACCAGGAATTTCAGGTTGCTCAACATATGAAAAGTAAGCAATGTATTCAACCACAATAATGGTGTGAAGTAAAAACACATAATCATATCAATTAATGCAAAACATCTACAATGAAAATCCAGTGTTATTTCATGAAAAACACTCAAGAAAGCAGGAATAAAAGGAAATTTGTTCAATATGGAAAAGAGTAGTACAAAAAGCCACAGCAAACATCATGCTCAACGTTAAAGACTGAAAGATTTACTCCTGAAATCAGGAACAGGGCCAGGAAGCTGGCCTTCATCACCGTTACTCAATAGTGTACTGGAAGTTCTACCCAGAATCTTGAGGAAAGAAAGAAAAGGCATCCATGGGCGAATGGAAAAATTAAAACCGTGTCTCTTCACAGAACATAGGTCACATCATCTTATATATAAAACTACCTATAATCAGCAAAGAAATTATTGGAGCTAATCAACTAATTAATAAGCAAAGTTACAGAACAAAACATCAATTCATGAAAATCTATCTTATATGCATACGCTGGCAAAAAATAATCTGAAAAAGAATTTATGAGAACAATTCCATTTTTAAGAATGTCAACATCAATATTTAGGAGTATATTTAATCAAGGTACGAGACTTGTTTTTATGTATGTAAAGTTGTATGTTTGAAATTACTGGAAAGTCAATTACTTTTCAAAACATCATGTATGTCAACAGCATGCCAGAAAAGCAGAGAAAACATCAAACTTCCATATAGAAGCCAAGCCTTACCCAGATCCAGTTCACCCAAAGTCCACATGTCATTTAGAGGCACTGTGGGAAGGTTATATTAGGAGCCGCCGTGTTCCGTGTTGTGGACGACCTGGATATGGTAGAAACAGTGGGATTTTTGAATTCCAATTTTCCACTTCAGTCCACAAAAAAACTATTAGAACTAATAAATCAATTCAGTAAAGTTGCAAAATCAATACACAGAAATCAGTTGCCTTTCTAAACACTAATAATGAACCATCAGAAAGAGAAAGAAAGCAACCCTATTTACAACTGCATCAAAAAGAACAAAATACCTGGGAATAAAGTCAACCAAGGAGGTGAAAGACCTGCACACTGAAAACTTGAAGACATTGATGAAGACATTGAAAGACACACCAATAAATGGAAAGATATCCTGTTCTCATGGAATGGAACAATTAATATTGTTAAAATATCCATGCTACCCGAAGCAGTGGACACAGGGAATGCAATCCCTCCCAAAATTCCATGGTATTTCCCCCCAAAATAGAGCAAATCCTCCTAATATCTGTGGGGAACCACAAAGGACCCCAAATAGCCAAAGAAACCCTGAAAAAAGAGAACGGGCTGGAGGCATCTCCCTCCCTGACGTCACACTCTGCTGAGAAGCTACAGTCACCAAAACAGTGTGGAACTGGCTCAAAACGGGCGCAGGGACCAGAGGAACAGGACAGAGAGACCAGAATTCAACCCACACGGACGGGGTCGGTGAATTTATGACACAGGGACCAAGGGCACACCAAGGAGCACGACACTCCCCACGATAAATGGTGCTGGGAAAACTGGACGCCCCATAACTCACGCTGGCTACCCTGCACACAAACCTGACCAAACACCCAGCTTTCCACGCCAAGCCCTCCCTCGCTCACACGAAGACGGACCCCCTCAACGGTCAGTCGCCCACAGGAAGCTTCTCCCCACTTTTCCTCACCGTCTCTTCACCTTTTCCTCAGGCATCACCTGGGTCCTCAGGAAACCTAGTTCCCCAGTCAGCGTGGACGCAGCCCCATTTTGTCCTGAAGCCGAAACCCCAGCGAGTCCTAAGGAGACGGAGACCGAGCTCCTCTCAGCAGAGACGCTGAGCCGGGCGTCCTACCCGAAGGCCCCCGCCCCCGCCCCCGCCCCCGCCCCCGCGCCTGAGGCGGCTCAACTCCTCTCAGCTGCCCTCACAATGGAGTTCCATGGAAGGAGCATGCGCTGTGGGTCAGAGAGGCGAACTCGGCGCCACCCTGTGGTCAGTGCAGGAAGTGCAGGCCGCACCTCCCTCACAGGTCACTGGGGGCAGCGTGCCCTACTGACAGGACTGCTGAATCCATTAAACTGGAAATTCAAACGAAAATGGAGTCTCTATCCCAAAAGTTTTCTAAAAGTAGTTAAGGAACAATTAATTGGAAACCATTTGGAATGAAGTGAATGTAGATGCAAACTTTACAACTTATACCAAATTCACTCAGAGTTATTCAGAGGCAAATTTTATTTTAGTTTATAATTTATGTTTGGCTGCGTTGGGTCTTCGTTGCTGCATGTGGGCTTTCTCTAGTTGCTTCGAGCGGGGCTACTCTTCGTTGCGGTGCACGGGCTTCTCATTGCGGTGGCTTCTCTTGTGAGCGAGCACGGGCTCTAGGCGCGCAGGCTTCAGTAGTTGTGCCGCGCAGGCTTGGTTGCTCTGCGGCATGTGGGATCTTCCCGGACCAGGGCTCGAGCCCGTGTCCCCTGCATTGGCAGGCGGACTCTTAACCACTGCGTCACCAGGGAAGTCCCCACAGACAAACTTTAAATACAAAACTATTCAAGGGGCTCCCCTGGTGGCGCAGTGGTTGAGAATCTGCCTGCTAATGCAGGGGACACGGGTTCGAGCCCTGGTCTGGGAAGATCCCACATGCCGCGGAGCAACCAGGTCCGTGAGCCACAACTCCTGAACCTGCGCGTCTGGAGCCTGTGCTCCGCAACAAGACAGGCCGCGATAGTGAGAGGCCCGCGCACCGCGATGAAGAGTGGCCCCCGCTTGCCACAACTAGAGAAAGCCTTCGCACAGAAACGAAGACCCAACACAGCCAAAAATAAATAAATTATTTAATCAATTAAAAAGAAAAGCTGTCTCTCAAATTTAACTTCCAGAATATATTCAGGAAAAACGCATACGCCCTTTCTGGCCAACCAAAGAAGCGGGCAATGCAAATCAACACTACAAAGAGGTATCACTTCGAATCAGAAAAAAGGACCATCCTCACAAAGGGTAAGAACCAGATATGCAGGACAAGGAGAGGAGAAAAGGGAGCCTCGTTACGCTGAAGGGGGGAATGTAAATTGCCAACGGCCACTCTGGAGAAGTGTGCTGTGTTTCCTAAAACATCTAAAAAACAGAGCTACAAAGCATAGGGCGCTTCCACTCATGCGCCTATATGTTGGAAAATCCAAAAATCCACCGGACGCAGGCACCCCGTTTACTGCTGCTATGTTTACAACAGCCTCGACTTGGGTACAACTTCATAGTCCTTGGAAGGAAAAAATGGTGAAAGAAAATTTGATACTTAAGCACAACGGAATATTACTCAGCCCTGAAATCAATGAAATGAGGCCAGTTGCAGCAACTCAGGGGGACTTATGTATGGTCATTGAGAGTGAAATCAGTTAGACAGCAAGAGAAACTTATCATATCACTTATAAAGGGAATCTAAAAATCGCCAACCGTGAACTGAATTACAAACAGAACACCATCACACATTTACAAAACACACTTACGGCTGCTTAAGGGGAAAAGTGTGGTGCGGTGATGCATAAACCAGGAGGCTGAAATTGGCACAGATACCGTTCCATACGCCAATAATGTAATCGCCAAGACATACTCATGGTTCAAGGAACGGGACTCAGCACACTCTATTCACAGAAAAAACATATATCTGACTACTAGAAACTAGAAAAGAATTTATTGATGTCTCTCTGTAAGTGACTCAAGTGGATGTACAGCACCAAGAAACACAACATTGCAAATCAGCTCCAGCCCATTATAAAAATTAATTATAAAAAGAGAAAGACAGTGAGAGAGAGAGGAATTCTTACAAAATTCAATCAGGGGCTGTGAGGCAACTGGACTGACCACATCTACACTCACAGCTGAATGGGACGTAAGGCTGGACACCCTAACCCTAAACCCTAACCCTAACCCAACCCTAACCCTACCTTAACCCTAACCCTAACCCAACACTAACCCTAACCCTAAACCTAAACCCTAACCCTAACCCCTAACCCTAACCCAACCCTAAGCCTAACCCTAACCCCTAGCCCTAGCCCTAGCCCTAACCCTGACCCTAACCCCTAACCCTTAACCCCTAACCCCTAACCCTAACCAAGTTCACAAGTAAACTTCTCGCCCACCTGGAGAGAGTGATTTCATTTGAAAGAGTAAAGACACAATCAGCTCAGTAATTGGCCACGGGGGCTGGAGGGGCCAAGGTTAACCTGAGCTGGAGGAACGTGGGTGCCTGCCTGGATGCTCAGAGGCCAAGGGCTGTTCTGAGACCTGCTTGGACACCCGTGCAGATGGAACAAAGGATCCGCCCAGTCCCAAGAGGGCCCCACCGGCCCTCACGAACGCAACACCAGACTTCCCAGGTGGCGCAGTGGTTAAGAATCCACCTGCCAATGCAGGAGACACGGGTTTGAGCCCTGGTCAGGGAAGATCCCACATGCTGTGGAGCAACTAAGCCCGTGCACCACAACTACTGAGCCTGCGCTCTAGAACCCGCGAGCCCCAACTGCTGAAGCCCACGCGCTTAGAGCCTGTGCTCTGCAACAAGAGAAGCCACCGCAATGAGAAGCCCCCACTCGCCGCAACTAGAGAAAGCCTCCGGGCAGCAATGCAGACCCAACACAGCCCAAAATTAATTAATTAGTTAATTAATTAATTAAGAAAAAAAAAAGGCAGCACCTGGGGGCTGGCAGACTGATGCACCAAGTCTTACATCACGTCTACTTAGTATCCTGCATGTCAGGGCCATGCTGGACCTGGGGCTGCCCAGACAGAGTGGGGCCTGCATCACCCTTCCCAGGAGGGAGGGTGGAGGGAAACCCTGCATGACCTCTGAGGCCCTAAGAACCCTTGACTAAGGCTGAGCTCAATTTGAAACAGTGGGTGACCAGAGCAGACATTTCATTCATCTATCAATGAGAATCCAGCACTGGAGGAGCAGAAAACAATGGCCTCGCTCAACCTTGACGCTAATCCTGACATGGACCCTAACCCTAAACTCTGATCCTGACCCTAAGCCCTGACCTAACCTTAGCCTAACCCGTACCCTAAACCTGTACCTTACCCTAACCCATGCTCTACCCGTAGCCTACCTGTACCCCAATTCTAACCCATACCCTAACACCCACTCTAACACAGAACCCTAACACCCTGAGACCAAAACCATAAACCTTAACCAATAAGCAAAACCATAACCATAACCAAACCATAAAATATAGTCATTAACCATACCCATAAATAACTCATTAACCATAAAACTTAAACCATAACAGCAACCATAAACCATACACAGCCCCAACCCTCACACCAGCCCCAGCCCTAATGCTAACCCTCCAAACCACTTACACCAAGCCAAGTCTAATCAGATTATACAACTACATCTTGAAAAAGAAAACTGGGGAATTCTCTGGTGGCCCAGTGGTTAGGACTCTGTGCTTTCACTGCCAAGGGCTCGGGTTCGATCCCTGACTGGGGAACTAAGATCCCACAAGCCATGGGACGTGGCCAAAATAAATAAATAATTAAAATGAAATAAAACCACTATTTTAAAAAAGATTTTAAAAATAAAGGAAAAAAACAAGAAAACTACCCCAGTACAACTTATAAATAGGAATGTAAAAATCTATCACACAATAATAGCAACATGAAACCAACAGAACTTTAAATGGATAATGCCATAAGCAAGTATCTCTACACCAGGAATTTCAGGTTGCTCAACATATGAAAAGTAAGCAATGTATTCAACCACAATAATGGTGTGAAGTAAAAACACATAATCATATCAATTAATGCAAAACATCTACAATGAAAATCCAGTGTTATTTCATGAAAAACACTCAAGAAAGCAGGAATAAAAGGAAATTTGTTCAATATGGAAAAGAGTAGTACAAAAAGCCACAGCAAACATCATGCTCAACGTTAAAGACTGAAAGATTTACTCCTGAAATCAGGAACAGGGCCAGGAAGCTGGCCTTCATCACCGTTACTCAATAGTGTACTGGAAGTTCTACCCAGAATCTTGAGGAAAGAAAGAAAAGGCATCCATGGGTGAATGGAAAAATTAAAACCGTGTCTCTTCACAGAACATAGGTCACATCATCTTATATATAAAACTACCTATAATCAGCAAAGAAATTATTTGAGCTAATCAACTAATTAATAAGCAAAGTTACAGAACAAAACATCAATTCATGAAAATCTATCTTATATGCATACGCTGGCAAAAAATAATCTGAAAAAGAATTTATGAGAACAATTCCATTTTTAAGAATGTCAACATCAATATTTAGGAGTATGTTTAATCAAGGTACGAGACTTGTTTTTATGTATGTAAAGTTGTATGTTGGAAATTACTGGAAAGTCAATTACTTTTCAAAACATCATGTATGTCAACAGCATGCCAGAAAAGCAGAGAAAACATCAAACTTCCATATAGAAGCCAAGCCTTACCCAGATCCAGTTCACCCAAAGTCCACATGTCATTTAGAGGCACTGTGGGAAGGTTATATTAGGAGCCGCCGTGTTCCGTGTTGTGGACGACCTGGATATGGTAGAAACAGTGGGATTTTTGAATTCCAATTTTCCACTTCAGTCCACAAAAAAACTATTAGAACTAATAAATCAATTCAGTAAAGTTGCAAAATCAATACACAGAAATCAGTTGCCTTTCTAAACACTAATAATGAACCATCAGAAAGAGAAAGAAAGCAACCCTATTTACAACTGCATCAAAAAGAACAAAATACCTGGGAATAAAGTCAACCAAGGAGGTGAAAGACCTGCACACTGAAAACTTGAAGACATTGATGAAGACATTGAAAGACACACCAATAAATGGAAAGATATCCTGTTCTCATGGAATGGAACAATTAATATTGTTAAAATATCCATGCTACCCGAAGCAGTGGACACAGGGAATGCAATCCCTCCCAAAATTCCATGGTATTTCCCCCCAAAATAGAGCAAATCCTCCTAATATCTGTGGGGAACCACAAAGGACCCCAAATAGCCAAAGAAACCCTGAAAAAAGAGAACGGGCTGGAGGCATCTCCCTCCCTGACGTCACACTCTGCTGAGAAGCTACAGTCACCAAAACAGTGTGGAACTGGCTCAAAACGGGCGCAGGGACCAGAGGAACAGGACAGAGAGACCAGAATTCAACCCACACGGACGGGGTCGGTGAATTTATGACACAGGGACCAAGGGCACACCAAGGAGCACAACACTCCCCACGATAAATGGTGCTGGGAAAACTGGACGCCCCATAACTCACGCTGGCTACCCTGCACACAAACCTGACCAAACACCCAGCTTTCCACGCCAAGCCCTCCCTCGCTCACACGAAGACGGACCCCCTCAACGGTCAGTCGCCCACAGGAAGCTTCTCCCCACTTTTCCTCACCGTCTCTTCACCTTTTCCTCAGGCATCACCTGGGTCCTCAGGAAACCTAGTTCCCCAGTCAGCGTGGACGCAGCCCCATTTTGTCCTGAAGCCGAAACCCCAGCGAGTCCTAAGGAGACGGAGACCGAGCTCCTCTCAGCAGAGACGCTGAGCCGGGCGTCCTACCCGAAGGCCCCCGCCCCCGCCCCCGCCCCCGCCCCCGCGCCTGAGGCGGCTCAACTCCTCTCAGCTGCCCTCACAATGGAGTTCCATGGAAGGAGCATGCGCTGTGGGTCAGAGAGGCGAACTCGGCGCCACCCTGTGGTCAGTGCAGGAAGTGCAGGCCGCGCCTCCCTCACAGGTCACTGGGGGCAGCGTGCCCTACTGACAGGACTGCTGAATCCATTAAACTGGAAATTCAAACGAAAATGGAGTCTCTATCCCAAAAGTTTTCTAAAAGTAGTTAAGGAACAATTAATTGGAAACCATTTGGAATGAAGTGAATGTAGATGCAAACTTTACAACTTATACCAAATTCACTCAGAGTTATTCAGAGGCAAATTTTATTTTAGTTTATAATTTATGCTTGGCTGCGTTGGGTCTTCGTTGCTGCATGTGGGCTTTCTCTAGTTGCTTCGAGCGGGGCTACTCTTCGTTGCGGTGCACGGGCTTCTCATTGCGGTGGCTTCTCTTGTGAGCGAGCACGGGCTCTAGGCGCGCAGGCTTCAGTAGTTGTGCCGCGCAGGCTTGGTTGCTCTGCGGCATGTGGGATCTTCCCGGACCAGGGCTCGAGCCCGTGTCCCCTGCATTGGCAGGCGGACTCTTAACCACTGCGTCACCAGGGAAGTCCCCACAGACAAACTTTAAATACAAAACTATTCAAGGGGCTCCCCTGGTGGCGCAGTGGTTGAGAATCTGCCTGCTAATGCAGGGGACACGGGTTCGAGCCCTGGTCTGGGAAGATCCCACATGCCGCGGAGCAACCAGGTCCGTGAGCCACAACTCCTGAACCTGCGCGTCTGGAGCCTGTGCTCCGCAACAAGACAGGCCGCGATAGTGAGAGGCCCGCGCACCGCGATGAAGAGTGGCCCCCGCTTGCCACAACTAGAGAAAGCCTTCGCACAGAAACGAAGACCCAACACAGCCAAAAATAAATAAATTATTTAATCAATTAAAAAGAAAAGCTGTCTCTCAAATTTAACTTCCAGAATATATTCAGGAAAAACGCATACGCCCTTTTTGGCCAACCAAAGAAGCGGGCAATGCAAATCAACACTACAAAGAGGTATCACTTCGAATCAGAAAAAAGGACCATCCTCACAAAGGGTAAAAACCAGATATGCAGGACAAGGAGAGGAGAAAAGGGAGCCTCGTTACGCTGAAGGGGGGAATGTAAATTGCCAACGGCCACTCTGGAGAAGTGTGCTGTGTTTCCTAAAACATCTAAAAAACAGAGCTACAAAGCCTAGGGCGCTTCCACTCATGGGCCTATATGTTGGAAAATCCAAAAATCCACCGGACGCAGGCACCCCGTTTACTGCTGCTATGTTTACAACAGCCTCGACTTGGGTACAACTTCATAGTCCTTGGAAGGAAAAAATGGTGAAAGAAAATTTGATACTTAAGCACAACGGAATATTACTCAGCCCTGAAATCAATGAAATGAGGCCAGTTGCAGCAACTCAGGGGGACTTATGTATGGTCATTGAGAGTGAAATCAGTTAGACAGCAAGAGAAACTTATCATATCACTTATAAAGGGAATCTAAAAATCGCCAACCGTGAACTGAATTACAAACAGAACACCATCACACATTTACAAAACACACTTACAGCTGCTTAAGGGGAAAAGTGTGGTGCGGTGATGCATAAACCAGGAGGTTGAAATTGGCACAGATACCGTTCCATACGCCAATAATGTAATCGCCAAGACATACTCATGGTTCAAGGAACTGGACTCAGCACACTCTATTCACAGAAAAAACATATATCTGACTACTAGAAACTAGAAAAGAATTTATTGATGTCTCTCTGTAAGTGACTCAAGTGGATGTACAGCACCAAGAAACACAACATTGCAAATCAGCTCCAGCCCATTATAAAAATTAATTATAAAAAGAGAAAGACAGTGAGAGAGAGAGGAATTCTTACAAAATTCAATCAGGGGCTGTGAGGCAACTGGACTGACCACATCTACACTCACAGCTGAATGGGACGTAAGGCTGGACACCCTAACCCTAAACCCTAACCCTAACCCAACCCTAACCCTACCTTAACCCTAACCCTAACCCAACACTAACCCTAACCCTAAACCTAAACCCTAACCCTAACCCCTAACCCTAACCCAACCCTAAGCCTAACCCTAACCCCTAGCCCTAGCCCTAGCCCTAACCCTGACCCTAACCCCTAACCCTTAACCCCTAACCCCTAACCCTAACCAAGTTCACAAGTAAACTTCTCGCCCACCTGGAGAGAGTGATTTCATTTGAAAGAGTAAAGACACAATCAGCTCAGTAATTGGCCACGGGGGCTGGAGGGGCCAAGGTTAACCTGAGCTGGAGGAACGTGGGTGCCTGCCTGGATGCTCAGAGGCCAAGGGCTGTTCTGAGACCTGCTTGGACACCCGTGCAGATGGAACAAAGGATCCGCCCAGTCCCAAGAGGGCCCCACCGGCCCTCACGAACGCAACACCAGACTTCCCAGGTGGCGCAGTGGTTAAGAATCCACCTGCCAATGCAGGAGACACGGGTTTGAGCCCTGGTCAGGGAAGATCCCACATGCTGTGGAGCAACTAAGCCCGTGCACCACAACTACTGAGCCTGCGCTCTAGAACCCGCGAGCCCCAACTGCTGAAGCCCACGCGCTTAGAGCCTGTGCTCTGCAACAAGAGAAGCCACCGCAATGAGAAGCCCCCACTCGCCGCAACTAGAGAAAGCCTCCGGGCAGCAATGCAGACCCAACACAGCCCAAAATTAATTAATTAGTTAATTAATTAATTAAGAAAAAAAAAAGGCAGCACCTGGGGGCTGGCAGACTGATGCACCAAGTCTTACATCACGTCTACTTAGTATCCTGCATGTCAGGGCCATGCTGGACCTGGGGCTGCCCAGACAGAGTGGGGCCTGCATCACCCTTCCCAGGAGGGAGGGTGGAGGGAAACCCTGCATGACCTCTGAGGCCCTAAGAACCCTTGACTAAGGCTGAGCTCAATTTGAAACAGTGGGTGACCAGAGCAGACATTTCATTCATCTATCAATGAGAATCCAGCACTGGAGGAGCAGAAAACAATGGCCTCGCTCAACCTTGACGCTAATCCTGACATGGACCCTAACCCTAAACTCTGATCCTGACCCTAAGCCCTGACCTAACCTTAGCCTAACCCGTACCCTAAACCTGTACCTTACCCTAACCCATGCTCTACCCGTAGCCTACCTGTACCCCAATTCTAACCCATACCCTAACACCCACTCTAACACAGAACCCTAACACCCTGAGACCAAAACCATAAACCTTAACCAATAAGCAAAACCATAACCATAACCAAACCATAAAATATAGTCATTAACCATACCCATAAATAACTCATTAACCATAAAACTTAAACCATAACAGCAACCATAAACCATACACAGCCCCAACCCTCACACCAGCCCCAGCCCTAATGCTAACCCTCCAAACCACTTACACCAAGCCAAGTCTAATCAGATTATACAACTACATCTTGAAAAAGAAAACTGGGGAATTCTCTGGTGGCCCAGTGGTTAGGACTCTGTGCTTTCACTGCCAAGGGCTCGGGTTCGATCCCTGACTGGGGAACTAAGATCCCACAAGCCATGGGACGTGGCCAAAATAAATAAATAATTAAAATGAAATAAAACCACTATTTTAAAAAAGATTTTAAAAATAAAGGAAAAAAACAAGAAAACTACCCCAGTACAACTTATAAATAGGAATGTAAAAATCTATCACACAATAATAGCAACATGAAACCAACAGAACTTTAAATGGATAATGCCATAAGCAAGTATCTCTACACCAGGAATTTCAGGTTGCTCAACATATGAAAAGTAAGCAATGTATTCAACCACAATAATGGTGTGAAGTAAAAACACATAATCATATCAATTAATGCAAAACATCTACAATGAAAATCCAGTGTTATTTCATGAAAAACACTCAAGAAAGCAGGAATAAAAGGAAATTTGTTCAATATGGAAAAGAGTAGTACAAAAAGCCACAGCAAACATCATGCTCAACGTTAAAGACTGAAAGATTTACTCCTGAAATCAGGAACAGGGCCAGGAAGCTGGCCTTCATCACCGTTACTCAGTAGTGTACTGGAAGTTCTACCCAGAATCTTGAGGAAAGAAAGAAAAGGCATCCATGGGTGAATGGAAAAATTAAAACCGTGTCTCTTCACAGAACATAGGTCACATCATCTTATATATAAAACTACCTATAATCAGCAAAGAAATTATTGGAGCTAATCAACTAATTAATAAGCAAAGTTACAGAACAAAACATCAATTCATGAAAATCTATCTTATATGCATACGCTGGCAAAAAATAATCTGAAAAAGAATTTATGAGAACAATTCCATTTTTAAGAATGTCAACATCAATATTTAGGAGTATATTTAATCAAGGTACAAGACTTGTTTTTATGTATGTAAAGTTGTATGTTTGAAATTACTGGAAAGTCAATTACTTTTCAAAACATCATGTATGTCAACAGCATGCCAGAAAAGCAGAGAAAACATCAAACTTCCATATAGAAGCCAAGCCTTACCCAGATCCAGTTCACCCAAAGTCCACATGTCATTTAGAGGCACTGTGGGAAGGTTATATTAGGAGCCGCCGTGTTCCGTGTTGTGGACGACCTGGATATGGTAGAAACAGTGGGATTTTTGAATTCCAATTTTCCACTTCATTCCACAAAAAAACTATTAGAACTAATAAATCAATTCAGTAAAGTTGCAAAATCAATACACAGAAATCAGTTGCCTTTCTAAACACTAATAATGAACCATCAGAAAGAGAAAGAAAGCAACCCTATTTACAACTGCATCAAAAAGAACAAAATACCTGGGAATAAAGTCAACCAAGGAGGTGAAAGACCTGCACACTGAAAACTTGAAGACATTGATGAAGACATTGAAAGACACACCAATAAATGGAAAGATATCCTGTTCTCATGGAATGGAACAATTAATATTGTTAAAATATCCATGCTACCCGAAGCAGTGGACACAGTGAATGCAATCCCTCCCAAAATTCCATGGTATTTCCCCCCAAAATAGAGCAAATCCTCCTAATATCTGTGGGGAACCACAAAGGACCCCAAATAGCCAAAGAAACCCTGAAAAAAGAGAACGGGCTGGAGGCATCTCCCTCCCTGACGTCACACTCTGCTGAGAAGCTACAGTCACCAAAACAGTGTGGAACTGGCTCAAAACGGGCGCAGGGACCAGAGGAACAGGACAGAGAGACCAGAATTCAACCCACACGGACGGGGTCGGTGAATTTATGACACAGGGACCAAGGGCACACCAAGGAGCACGACACTCCCCACGATAAATGGTGCTGGGAAAACTGGACGCCCCATAACTCACGCTGGCTACCCTGCACACAAACCTGACCAAACACCCAGCTTTCCACGCCAAGCCCTCCCTCGCTCACACGAAGACGGACCCCCTCAACGGTCAGTCGCCCACAGGAAGCTTCTCCCCACTTTTCCTCACCGTCTCTTCACCTTTTCCTCAGGCATCACCTGGGTCCTCAGGAAACCTAGTTCCCCAGTCAGCGTGGACGCAGCCCCATTTTGTCCTGAAGCCGAAACCCCAGCGAGTCCTAAGGAGACGGAGACCGAGCTCCTCTCAGCAGAGACGCTGAGCCGGGCGTCCTACCCGAAGGCCCCCGCCCCCGCCCCCGCCCCCGCCCCCGCGCCTGAGGCGGCTCAACTCCTCTCAGCTGCCCTCACAATGGAGTTCCATGGAAGGAGCATGCGCTGTGGGTCAGAGAGGCGAACTCGGCGCCACCCTGTGGTCAGTGCAGGAAGTGCAGGCCGCGCCTCCCTCACAGGTCACTGGGGGCAGCGTGCCCTACTGACAGGACTGCTGAATCCATTAAACTGGAAATTCAAACGAAAATGGAGTCTCTATCCCAAAAGTTTTCTAAAAGTAGTTAAGGAACAATTAATTGGAAACCATTTGGAATGAAGTGAATGTAGATGCAAACTTTACAACTTATACCAAATTCACTCAGAGTTATTCAGAGGCAAATTTTATTTTAGTTTATAATTTATGTTTGGCTGCGTTGGGTCTTCGTTGCTGCATGTGGGCTTTCTCTAGTTGCGTCGAGCGGGGCTACTCTTCGTTGCGGTGCACGGGCTTCTCATTGCGGTGGCTTCTCTTGTGAGCGAGCACGGGCTCTAGGCGCGCAGGCTTCAGTAGTTGTGCCGCGCAGGCTTGGTTGCTCTGCGGCATGTGGGATCTTCCCGGACCAGGGCTCGAGCCCGTGTCCCCTGCATTGGCAGGCGGACTCTTAACCACTGCGTCACCAGGGAAGTCCCCACAGACAAACTTTAAATACAAAACTATTCAAGGGGCTCCCCTGGTGGCGCAGTGGTTGAGAATCTGCCTGCTAATGCAGGGGACACGGGTTCGAGCCCTGGTCTGGGAAGATCCCACATGCCGCGGAGCAACCAGGTCCGTGAGCCACAACTCCTGAACCTGCGCGTCTGGAGCCTGTGCTCCGCAACAAGACAGGCCGCGATAGTGAGAGGCCCGCGCACCGCGATGAAGAGTGGCCCCCGCTTGCCACAACTAGAGAAAGCCTTCGCACAGAAACGAAGACCCAACACAGCCAAAAATAAATAAATTATTTAATCAATTAAAAAGAAAAGCTGTCTCTCAAATTTAACTTCCAGAATATATTCAGGAAAAACGCATACGCCCTTTTTGGCCAACCAAAGAAGCGGGCAATGCAAATCAACACTACAAAGAGGTATCACTTCGAATCAGAAAAAAGGACCATCCTCACAAAGGGTAAAAACCAGATATGCAGGACAAGGAGAGGAGAAAAGGGAGCCTCGTTACGCTGAAGGGGGGAATGTAAATTGCCAACGGCCACTCTGGAGAAGTGTGCTGTGTTTCCTAAAACATCTAAAAAACAGAGCTACAAAGCCTAGGGCGCTTCCACTCATGGGCCTATATGTTGGAAAATCCAAAAATCCACCGGACGCAGGCACCCCGTTTACTGCTGCTATGTTTACAACAGCCTCGACTTGGGTACAACTTCATAGTCCTTGGAAGGAAAAAATGGTGAAAGAAAATTTGATACTTAAGCACAACGGAATATTACTCAGCCCTGAAATCAATGAAATGAGGCCAGTTGCAGCAACTCAGGGGGACTTATGTATGGTCATTGAGAGTGAAATCAGTTAGACAGCAAGAGAAACTTATCATATCACTTATAAAGGGAATCTAAAAATCGCCAACCGTGAACTGAATTACAAACAGAACACCATCACACATTTACAAAACACACTTACAGCTGCTTAAGGGGAAAAGTGTGGTGCGGTGATGCATAAACCAGGAGGTTGAAATTGGCACAGATACCGTTCCATACGCCAATAATGTAATCGCCAAGACATACTCATGGTTCAAGGAACTGGACTCAGCACACTCTATTCACAGAAAAAACATATATCTGACTACTAGAAACTAGAAAAGAATTTATTGATGTCTCTCTGTAAGTGACTCAAGTGGATGTACAGCACCAAGAAACACAACATTGCAAATCAGCTCCAGCCCATTATAAAAATTAATTATAAAAAGAGAAAGACAGTGAGAGAGAGAGGAATTCTTACAAAATTCAATCAGGGGCTGTGAGGCAACTGGACTGACCACATCTACACTCACAGCTGAATGGGACGTAAGCCTGGACACCCTAACCCTAAACCCTAACCCTAACCCAACCCTAACCCTACCTTAACCCTAACCCTAACCCAACACTAACCCTAACCCTAAACCTAAACCCTAACCCTAACCCCTAACCCTAACCCAACCCTAAGCCTAACCCTAACCCCTAGCCCTAGCCCTAGCCCTAACCCTGACCCTAACCCCTAACCCTTAACCCCTAACCCCTAACCCTAACCAAGTTCACAAGTAAACTTCTCGCCCACCTGGAGAGAGTGATTTCATTTGAAAGAGTAAAGACACAATCAGCTCAGTAATTGGCCACGGGGGCTGGAGGGGCCAAGGTTAACCTGAGCTGGAGGAACGTGGGTGCCTGCCTGGATGCTCAGAGGCCAAGGGCTGTTCTGAGACCTGCTTGGACACCCGTGCAGATGGAACAAAGGATCCGCCCAGTCCCAAGAGGGCCCCACCGGCCCTCACGAACGCAACACCAGACTTCCCAGGTGGCGCAGTGGTTAAGAATCCACCTGCCAATGCAGGAGACACGGGTTTGAGCCCTGGTCAGGGAAGATCCCACATGCTGTGGAGCAACTAAGCCCGTGCACCACAACTACTGAGCCTGCGCTCTAGAACCCGCGAGCCCCAACTGCTGAAGCCCACGCGCTTAGAGCCTGTGCTCTGCAACAAGAGAAGCCACCGCAATGAGAAGCCCCCACTCGCCGCAACTAGAGAAAGCCTCCGGGCAGCAATGCAGACCCAACACAGCCCAAAATTAATTAATTAGTTAATTAATTAATTAAGAAAAAAAAAAGGCAGCACCTGGGGGCTGGCAGACTGATGCACCAAGTCTTACATCACGTCTACTTAGTATCCTGCATGTCAGGGCCATGCTGGACCTGGGGCTGCCCAGACAGAGTGGGGCCTGCATCACCCTTCCCAGGAGGGAGGGTGGAGGGAAACCCTGCATGACCTCTGAGGCCCTAAGAACCCTTGACTAAGGCTGAGCTCAATTTGAAACAGTGGGTGACCAGAGCAGACATTTCATTCATCTATCAATGAGAATCCAGCACTGGAGGAGCAGAAAACAATGGCCTCGCTCAACCTTGACGCTAATCCTGACATGGACCCTAACCCTAAACTCTGATCCTGACCCTAAGCCCTGACCTAACCTTAGCCTAACCCGTACCCTAAACCTGTACCTTACCCTAACCCATGCTCTACCCGTAGCCTACCTGTACCCCAATTCTAACCCATACCCTAACACCCACTCTAACACAGAACCCTAACACCCTGAGACCAAAACCATAAACCTTAACCAATAAGCAAAACCATAACCATAACCAAACCATAAAATATAGTCATTAACCATACCCATAAATAACTCATTAACCATAAAACTTAAACCATAACAGCAACCATAAACCATACACAGCCCCAACCCTCACACCAGCCCCAGCCCTAATGCTAACCCTCCAAACCACTTACACCAAGCCAAGTCTAATCAGATTATACAACTACATCTTGAAAAAGAAAACTGGGGAATTCTCTGGTGGCCCAGTGGTTAGGACTCTGTGCTTTCACTGCCAAGGGCTCGGGTTCGATCCCTGACTGGGGAACTAAGATCCCACAAGCCATGGGACGTGGCCAAAATAAATAAATAATTAAAATGAAATAAAACCACTATTTTAAAAAAGATTTTAAAAATAAAGGAAAAAAACAAGAAAACTACCCCAGTACAACTTATAAATAGGAATGTAAAAATCTATCACACAATAATAGCAACATGAAACCAACAGAACTTTAAATGGATAATGCCATAAGCAAGTATCTCTACACCAGGAATTTCAGGTTGCTCAACATATGAAAAGTAAGCAATGTATTCAACCACAATAATGGTGTGAAGTAAAAACACATAATCATATCAATTAATGCAAAACATCTACAATGAAAATCCAGTGTTATTTCATGAAAAACACTCAAGAAAGCAGGAATAAAAGGAAATTTGTTCAATATGGAAAAGAGTAGTACAAAAAGCCACAGCAAACATCATGCTCAACGTTAAAGACTGAAAGATTTACTCCTGAAATCAGGAACAGGGCCAGGAAGCTGGCCTTCATCACCGTTACTCAGTAGTGTACTGGAAGTTCTACCCAGAATCTTGAGGAAAGAAAGAAAAGGCATCCATGGGTGAATGGAAAAATTAAAACCGTGTCTCTTCACAGAACATAGGTCACATCATCTTATATATAAAACTACCTATAATCAGCAAAGAAATTATTTGAGCTAATCAACTAATTAATAAGCAAAGTTACAGAACAAAACATCAATTCATGAAAATCTATCTTATATGCATACGCTGGCAAAAAATAATCTGAAAAAGAATTTATGAGAACAATTCCATTTTTAAGAATGTCAACATCAATATTTAGGAGTATATTTAATCAAGGTACAAGACTTGTTTTTATGTATGTAAAGTTGTATGTTTGAAATTACTGGAAAGTCAATTACTTTTCAAAACATCATGTATGTCAACAGCATGCCAGAAAAGCAGAGAAAACATCAAACTTCCATATAGAAGCCAAGCCTTACCCAGATCCAGTTCACCCAAAGTCCACATGTCATTTAGAGGCACTGTGGGAAGGTTATATTAGGAGCCGCCGTGTTCCGTGTTGTGGACGACCTGGATATGGTAGAAACAGTGGGATTTTTGAATTCCAATTTTCCACTTCATTCCACAAAAAAACTATTAGAACTAATAAATCAATTCAGTAAAGTTGCAAAATCAATACACAGAAATCAGTTGCCTTTCTAAACACTAATAATGAACCATCAGAAAGAGAAAGAAAGCAACCCTGTTTACAACTGCATCAAAAAGAACAAAATACCTGGGAATAAAGTCAACCAAGGAGGTGAAAGACCTGCACACTGAAAACTTGAAGACATTGATGAAGACATTGCAAAACACACCAATAAATGGAAAGATATCCTGTTCTCATGGAATGGAACAATTAATATTGTTAAAATATCCATGCTACCCGAAGCAGTGGACACAGTGAATGCAATCCCTCCCAAAATTCCATGGTATTTCCCCCCAAAATAGAGCAAATCCTCCTAATATCTGTGGGGAACCACAAAGGACCCCAAATAGCCAAAGAAACCCTGAAAAAAGAGAACGGGCTGGAGGCATCTCCCTCCCTGACGTCACACTCTGCTGAGAAGCTACAGTCACCAAAACAGTGTGGAACTGGCTCAAAACGGGCGCAGGGACCAGAGGAACAGGACAGAGAGACCAGAATTCAACCCACACGGACGGGGTCGGTGAATTTATGACACAGGGACCAAGGACACACCAAGGAGCACGACACGCCCCACGATAAATGGTGCTGGGAAAACTGGACGCCCCATAACTCACGCTGGCTACCCTGCACACAAACCTGACCAAACACCCAGCTTTCCACGCCAAGCCCTCCCTCGCTCACACGAAGACGGACCCCCTCAACGGTCAGTCGCCCACAGGAAGCTTCTCCCCACTTTTCCTCACCGTCTCTTCACCTTTTCCTCAGGCATCACCTGGGTCCTCAGGAAACCTAGTTCCCCAGTCAGCGTGGAGGCAGCCCCACTTTGTCCTGAAGCCGAAACCCCACCGAGTCCTGAGGAGATGGAGACCGAGCTCCTCTCAGCCGAGACGCTGAGCCGGGCGTCCTACCCGAAGGCCCCCGCCCCCGCCCCCGCCCCCGCGCCTGAGGCGGCTCAACTCCTCTCAGCTGCCCTCACAATGGAGTTCCATGGAAGGAGCATGCGCTGTGGGTCAGAGAGGCGAACTCGGCGCCACCCTGTGGTCAGTGCAGGAAGTGCAGGCCGCGCCTCCCTCACAGGTCACTGGGGGCAGCGTGCCCTACTGACAGGACTGCTGAATCCATTAAACTGGAAATTCAAACGAAAATGGAGTCTCTATCCCAAAAGTTTTCTAAAAGTAGTTAAGGAACAATTAATTGGAAACCATTTGGAATGAAGTGAATGTAGATGCAAACTTTACAACTTATACCAAATTCACTCAAAGTTATTCAGAGGCAAATTTTATTTTAGTTTATAATTTATGCTTGGCTGCGTTGGGTCTTCGTTGCTGCATGTGGGCTTTCTCTAGTTGCGTCGAGCGGGGCTACTCTTCGTTGCGGTGCACGGGCTTCTCATTGCGGTGGCTTCTCTTGTGAGCGAGCACGGGCTCTAGGCGCGCAGGCTTCAGTAGTTGTGCCGCGCAGGCTTGGTTGCTCTGCGGCATGTGGGATCTTCCCGGACCAGGGCTCGAGCCCGTGTCCCCTGCATTGTCAGGCGGACTCTTAACCACTGCGTCACCAGGGAAGTCCCCACAGACAAACTTTAAATACAAAACTATTCAAGGGGCTCCCCTGGTGGCGCAGTGGTTGAGAATCTGCCTGCTAATGCAGGGGACACGGGTTCGAGCCCTGGTCTGGGAAGATCCCACATGCCGCGGAGCAACCAGGCCCGTGAGCCACAACTCCTGAACCTGCGCGTCTGGAGCCTGTGCTCCGCAACAAGACAGGCCGCGATAGTGAGAGGCCCGCGCACCGCGATGAAGAGTGGCCCCCGCTTGCCACAACTAGAGAAAGCCTTCGCACAGAAACGAAGACCCAACACAGCCAAAAATAAATAAATTATTTAATCAATTAAAAAGAAAAGCTGTCTCTCAAATTTAACTTCCAGAATATATTCAGGAAAAACGCATACGCCCTTTTTGGCCAACCAAAGAAGCGGGCAATGCAAATCAACACTACAAAGAGGTATCACTTCGAATCAGAAAAAAGGACCATCCTCACAAAGGGTAAAAACCAGATATGCAGGACAAGGAGAGGAGAAAAGGGAGCCTCGTTACGCTGAAGGGGGGAATGTAAATTGCCAACGGCCACTCTGGAGAAGTGTGCTGTGTTTCCTAAAACATCTAAAAAACAGAGCTACAAAGCATAGGGCGCTTCCACTCATGGGCCTATATGTTGGAAAATCCAAAAATCCACCGGACGCAGGCACCCCGTTTACTGCTGCTATGTTTACAACAGCCTCGACTTGGGTACAACTTCATAGTCCTTGGAAGGAAAAAATGGTGAAAGAAAATTTGATACTTAAGCACAACGGAATATTACTCAGCCCTGAAATCAATGAAATGAGGCCAGTTGCAGCAACTCAGGGGGACTTATGTATGGTCATTGAGAGTGAAATCAGTTAGACAGCAAGAGAAACTTATCATATCACTTATAAAGGGAATCTAAAAATCGCCAACCGTGAACTGAATTACAAACAGAACACCATCACACATTTACAAAACACACTTACGGCTGCTTAAGGGGAAAAGTGTGGTGCGGTGATGCATAAACCAGGAGGTTGAAATTGGCACAGATACCGTTCCATACGCCAATAATGTAATCGCCAAGACATACTCATGGTTCAAGGAACTGGACTCAGCACACTCTATTCACAGAAAAAACATATATCTGACTACTAGAAACTAGAAAAGAATTTATTGATGTCTCTCTGTAAGTGACTCAAGTGGATGTACAGCACCAAGAAACACAACATTGCAAATCAGCTCCAGCCCATTATAAAAATTAATTATAAAAAGAGAAAGACAGTGAGAGAGAGAGGAATTCTTACAAAATTCAATCAGGGGCTGTGAGGCAACTGGACTGACCACATCTACACTCACAGCTGAATGGGACGTAAGGCTGGACACCCTAACCCTAAACCCTAACCCTAACCCAACCCTAACCCTACCTTAACCCTAACCCTAACCCAACACTAACCCTAACCCTAAACCTAAACCCTAACCCTAACCCCTAACCCTAACCCAACCCTAAGCCTAACCCTAACCCCTAGCCCTAGCCCTAGCCCTAACCCTGACCCTAACCCCTAACCCTTAACCCCTAACCCCTAACCCTAACCAAGTTCACAAGTAAACTTCTCGCCCACCTGGAGAGAGTGATTTCATTTGAAAGAGTAAAGACACAATCAGCTCAGTAATTGGCCACGGGGGCTGGAGGGGCCAAGGTTAACCTGAGCTGGAGGAACGTGGGTGCCTGCCTGGATGCTCAGAGGCCAAGGGCTGTTCTGAGACCTGCTTGGACACCCGTGCAGATGGAACAAAGGATCCGCCCAGTCCCAAGAGGGCCCCACCGGCCCTCACGAACGCAACACCAGACTTCCCAGGTGGCGCAGTGGTTAAGAATCCACCTGCCAATGCAGGAGACACGGGTTTGAGCCCTGGTCAGGGAAGATCCCACATGCTGTGGAGCAACTAAGCCCGTGCACCACAACTACTGAGCCTGCGCTCTAGAACCCGCGAGCCCCAACTGCTGAAGCCCACGCGCTTAGAGCCTGTGCTCTGCAACAAGAGAAGCCACCGCAATGAGAAGCCCCCACTCGCCGCAACTAGAGAAAGCCTCCGGGCAGCAATGCAGACCCAACACAGCCCAAAATTAATTAATTAATTAATTAATTAAGGAAAAAAAAAAGGCAGCACCTGGGGGCTGGCAGACTGATGCACCAAGTCTTACATCACGTCTACTTAGTATCCTGCATGTCAGGGCCATGCTGGACCTGGGGCTGCCCAGACAGAGTGGGGCCTGCATCACCCTTCCCAGGAGGGAGGGTGGAGGGAAACCCTGCATGACCTCTGAGGCCCTAAGAACCCTTGACTAAGGCTGAGCTCAATTTGAAACAGTGGGTGACCAGAGCAGACATTTCATTCATCTATCAATGAGAATCCAGCACTGGAGGAGCAGAAAACAATGGCCTCGCTCAACCTTGACGCTAATCCTGACATGGACCCTAACCCTAAACTCTGATCCTGACCCTAAGCCCTGACCTAACCTTAGCCTAACCCGTACCCTAAACCTGTACCTTACCCTAACCCATGCTCTACCCGTAGCCTACCTGTACCCCAATTCTAACCCATACCCTAACACCCACTCTAACACAGAACCCTAACACCCTGAGACCAAAACCATAAACCTTAACCAATAAGCAAAACCATAACCATAACCAAACCATAAAATATAGTCATTAACCATACCCATAAATAACTCATTAACCATAAAACTTAAACCATAACAGCAACCATAAACCATACACAGCCCCAACCCTCACACCAGCCCCAGCCCTAATGCTAACCCTCCAAACCACTTACACCAAGCCAAGTCTAATCAGATTATACAACTACATCTTGAAAAAGAAAACTGGGGAATTCTCTGGTGGCCCAGTGGTTAGGACTCTGTGCTTTCACTGCCAAGGGCTCGGGTTCGATCCCTGACTGGGGAACTAAGATCCCACAAGCCATGGGACGTGGCCAAAATAAATAAATAATTAAAATGAAATAAAACCACTATTTTAAAAAAGATTTTAAAAATAAAGGAAAAAAACAAGAAAACTACCCCAGTACAACTTATAAATAGGAATGTAAAAATCTATCACACAATAATAGCAACATGAAACCAACAGAACTTTAAATGGATAATGCCATAAGCAAGTATCTCTACACCAGGAATTTCAGGTTGCTCAACATATGAAAAGTAAGCAATGTATTCAACCACAATAATGGTGTGAAGTAAAAACACATAATCATATCAATTAATGCAAAACATCTACAATGAAAATCCAGTGTTATTTCATGAAAAACACTCAAGAAAGCAGGAATAAAAGGAAATTTGTTCAATATGGAAAAGAGTAGTACAAAAAGCCACAGCAAACATCATGCTCAACGTTAAAGACTGAAAGATTTACTCCTGAAATCAGGAACAGGGCCAGGAAGCTGGCCTTCATCACCGTTACTCAATAGTGTACTGGAAGTTCTACCCAGAATCTTGAGGAAAGAAAGAAAAGGCATCCATGGGCGAATGGAAAAATTAAAACCGTGTCTCTTCACAGAACATAGGTCACATCATCTTATATATAAAACTACCTATAATCAGCAAAGAAATTATTGGAGCTAATCAACTAATTAATAAGCAAAGTTACAGAACAAAACATCAATTCATGAAAATCTATCTTATATGCATACGCTGGCAAAAAATAATCTGAAAAAGAATTTATGAGAACAATTCCATTTTTAAGAATGTCAACATCAATATTTAGGAGTATGTTTAATCAAGGTACGAGACTTGTTTTTATGTATGTAAAGTTGTATGTTGGAAATTACTGGAAAGTCAATTACTTTTCAAAACATCATGTATGTCAACAGCATGCCAGAAAAGCAGAGAAAACATCAAACTTCCATATAGAAGCCAAGCCTTACCCAGATCCAGTTCACCCAAAGTCCACATGTCATTTAGAGGCACTGTGGGAAGGTTATATTAGGAGCCGCCGTGTTCCGTGTTGTGGACGACCTGGATATGGTAGAAACAGTGGGATTTTTGAATTCCAATTTTCCACTTCAGTCCACAAAAAAACTATTAGAACTAATAAATCAATTCAGTAAAGTTGCAAAATCAATACACAGAAATCAGTTGCCTTTCTAAACACTAATAATGAACCATCAGAAAGAGAAAGAAAGCAACCCTATTTACAACTGCATCAAAAAGAACAAAATACCTGGGAATAAAGTCAACCAAGGAGGTGAAAGACCTGCACACTGAAAACTTGAAGACATTGATGAAGACATTGAAAGACACACCAATAAATGGAAAGATATCCTGTTCTCATGGAATGGAACAATTAATATTGTTAAAATATCCATGCTACCCGAAGCAGTGGACACAGGGAATGCAATCCCTCCCAAAATTCCATGGTATTTCCCCCCAAAATAGAGCAAATCCTCCTAATATCTGTGGGGAACCACAAAGGACCCCAAATAGCCAAAGAAACCCTGAAAAAAGAGAACGGGCTGGAGGCATCTCCCTCCCTGACGTCACACTCTGCTGAGAAGCTACAGTCACCAAAACAGTGTGGAACTGGCTCAAAACGGGCGCAGGGACCAGAGGAACAGGACAGAGAGACCAGAATTCAACCCACACGGACGGGGTCGGTGAATTTATGACACAGGGACCAAGGGCACACCAAGGAGCACGACACTCCCCACGATAAATGGTGCTGGGAAAACTGGACGCCCCATAACTCACGCTGGCTACCCTGCACACAAACCTGACCAAACACCCAGCTTTCCACGCCAAGCCCTCCCTCGCTCACACGAAGACGGACCCCCTCAACGGTCAGTCGCCCACAGGAAGCTTCTCCCCACTTTTCCTCACCGTCTCTTCACCTTTTCCTCAGGCATCACCTGGGTCCTCAGGAAACCTAGTTCCCCAGTCAGCGTGGACGCAGCCCCATTTTGTCCTGAAGCCGAAACCCCAGCGAGTCCTAAGGAGACGGAGACCGAGCTCCTCTCAGCAGAGACGCTGAGCCGGGCGTCCTACCCGAAGGCCCCCGCCCCCGCCCCCGCGCCTGAGGCGGCTCAACTCCTCTCAGCTGCCCTCACAATGGAGTTCCATGGAAGGAGCATGCGCTGTGGGTCAGAGAGGCGAACTCGGCGCCACCCTGTGGTCAGTGCAGGAAGTGCAGGCCGCGCCTCCCTCACAGGTCACTGGGGGCAGCGTGCCCTACTGACAGGACTGCTGAATCCATTAAACTGGAAATTCAAACGAAAATGGAGTCTCTATCCCAAAAGTTTTCTAAAAGTAGTTAAGGAACAATTAATTGGAAACCATTTGGAATGAAGTGAATGTAGATGCAAACTTTACAACTTATACCAAATTCACTCAGAGTTATTCAGAGGCAAATTTTATTTTAGTTTATAATTTATGTTTGGCTGCGTTGGGTCTTCGTTGCTGCATGTGGGCTTTCTCTAGTTGCGTCGAGCGGGGCTACTCTTCGTTGCGGTGCACGGGCTTCTCATTGCGGTGGCTTCTCTTGTGAGCGAGCACGGGCTCTAGGCGCGCAGGCTTCAGTAGTTGTGCCGCGCAGGCTTGGTTGCTCTGCGGCATGTGGGATCTTCCCGGACCAGGGCTCGAGCCCGTGTCCCCTGCATTGGCAGGCGGACTCTTAACCACTGCGTCACCAGGGAAGTCCCCACAGACAAACTTTAAATACAAAACTATTCAAGGGGCTCCCCTGGTGGCGCAGTGGTTGAGAATCTGCCTGCTAATGCAGGGGACACGGGTTCGAGCCCTGGTCTGGGAAGATCCCACATGCCGCGGAGCAACCAGGTCCGTGAGCCACAACTCCTGAACCTGCGCGTCTGGAGCCTGTGCTCCGCAACAAGACAGGCCGCGATAGTGAGAGGCCCGCGCACCGCGATGAAGAGTGGCCCCCGCTTGCCACAACTAGAGAAAGCCTTCGCACAGAAACGAAGACCCAACACAGCCAAAAATAAATAAATTATTTAATCAATTAAAAAGAAAAGCTGTCTCTCAAATTTAACTTCCAGAATATATTCAGGAAAAACGCATACGCCCTTTTTGGCCAACCAAAGAAGCGGGCAATGCAAATCAACACTACAAAGAGGTATCACTTCGAATCAGAAAAAAGGACCATCCTCACAAAGGGTAAAAACCAGATATGCAGGACAAGGAGAGGAGAAAAGGGAGCCTCGTTACGCTGAAGGGGGGAATGTAAATTGCCAACGGCCACTCTGGAGAAGTGTGCTGTGTTTCCTAAAACATCTAAAAAACAGAGCTACAAAGCCTAGGGCGCTTCCACTCATGGGCCTATATGTTGGAAAATCCAAAAATCCACCGGACGCAGGCACCCCGTTTACTGCTGCTATGTTTACAACAGCCTCGACTTGGGTACAACTTCATAGTCCTTGGAAGGAAAAAATGGTGAAAGAAAATTTGATACTTAAGCACAACGGAATATTACTCAGCCCTGAAATCAATGAAATGAGGCCAGTTGCAGCAACTCAGGGGGACTTATGTATGGTCATTGAGAGTGAAATCAGTTAGACAGCAAGAGAAACTTATCATATCACTTATAAAGGGAATCTAAAAATCGCCAACCGTGAACTGAATTACAAACAGAACACCATCACACATTTACAAAACACACTTACAGCTGCTTAAGGGGAAAAGTGTGGTGCGGTGATGCATAAACCAGGAGGTTGAAATTGGCACAGATACCGTTCCATACGCCAATAATGTAATCGCCAAGACATACTCATGGTTCAAGGAACTGGACTCAGCACACTCTATTCACAGAAAAAACATATATCTGACTACTAGAAACTAGAAAAGAATTTATTGATGTCTCTCTGTAAGTGACTCAAGTGGATGTACAGCACCAAGAAACACAACATTGCAAATCAGCTCCAGCCCATTATAAAAATTAATTATAAAAAGAGAAAGACAGTGAGAGAGAGAGGAATTCTTACAAAATTCAATCAGGGGCTGTGAGGCAACTGGACTGACCACATCTACACTCACAGCTGAATGGGACGTAAGGCTGGACACCCTAACCCTAAACCCTAACCCTAACCCAACCCTAACCCTACCTTAACCCTAACCCTAACCCAACACTAACCCTAACCCTAAACCTAAACCCTAACCCTAACCCCTAACCCTAACCCAACCCTAAGCCTAACCCTAACCCCTAGCCCTAGCCCTAGCCCTAACCCTGACCCTAACCCCTAACCCTTAACCCCTAACCCCTAACCCTAACCAAGTTCACAAGTAAACTTCTCGCCCACCTGGAGAGAGTGATTTCATTTGAAAGAGTAAAGACACAATCAGCTCAGTAATTGGCCACGGGGGCTGGAGGGGCCAAGGTTAACCTGAGCTGGAGGAACGTGGGTGCCTGCCTGGATGCTCAGAGGCCAAGGGCTGTTCTGAGACCTGCTTGGACACCCGTGCAGATGGAACAAAGGATCCGCCCAGTCCCAAGAGGGCCCCACCGGCCCTCACGAACGCAACACCAGACTTCCCAGGTGGCGCAGTGGTTAAGAATCCACCTGCCAATGCAGGAGACACGGGTTTGAGCCCTGGTCAGGGAAGATCCCACATGCTGTGGAGCAACTAAGCCCGTGCACCACAACTACTGAGCCTGCGCTCTAGAACCCGCGAGCCCCAACTGCTGAAGCCCACGCGCTTAGAGCCTGTGCTCTGCAACAAGAGAAGCCACCGCAATGAGAAGCCCCCACTCGCCGCAACTAGAGAAAGCCTCCGGGCAGCAATGCAGACCCAACACAGCCCAAAATTAATTAATTAATTAATTAATTAAGGAAAAAAAAAAGGCAGCACCTGGGGGCTGGCAGACTGATGCACCAAGTCTTACATCACGTCTACTTAGTATCCTGCATGTCAGGGCCATGCTGGACCTGGGGCTGCCCAGACAGAGTGGGGCCTGCATCACCCTTCCCAGGAGGGAGGGTGGAGGGAAACCCTGCATGACCTCTGAGGCCCTAAGAACCCTTGACTAAGGCTGAGCTCAATTTGAAACAGTGGGTGACCAGAGCAGACATTTCATTCATCTATCAATGAGAATCCAGCACTGGAGGAGCAGAAAACAATGGCCTCGCTCAACCTTGACGCTAATCCTGACATGGACCCTAACCCTAAACTCTGATCCTGACCCTAAGCCCTGACCTAACCTTAGCCTAACCCGTACCCTAAACCTGTACCTTACCCTAACCCATGCTCTACCCGTAGCCTACCTGTACCCCAATTCTAACCCATACCCTAACACCCACTCTAACACAGAACCCTAACACCCTGAGACCAAAACCATAAACCTTAACCAATAAGCAAAACCATAACCATAACCAAACCATAAAATATAGTCATTAACCATACCCATAAATAACTCATTAACCATAAAACTTAAACCATAACAGCAACCATAAACCATACACAGCCCCAACCCTCACACCAGCCCCAGCCCTAATGCTAACCCTCCAAACCACTTACACCAAGCCAAGTCTAATCAGATTATACAACTACATCTTGAAAAAGAAAACTGGGGAATTCTCTGGTGGCCCAGTGGTTAGGACTCTGTGCTTTCACTGCCAAGGGCTCGGGTTCGATCCCTGACTGGGGAACTAAGATCCCACAAGCCATGGGACGTGGCCAAAATAAATAAATAATTAAAATGAAATAAAACCACTATTTTAAAAAAGATTTTAAAAATAAAGGAAAAAAACAAGAAAACTACCCCAGTACAACTTATAAATAGGAATGTAAAAATCTATCACACAATAATAGCAACATGAAACCAACAGAACTTTAAATGGATAATGCCATAAGCAAGTATCTCTACACCAGGAATTTCAGGTTGCTCAACATATGAAAAGTAAGCAATGTATTCAACCACAATAATGGTGTGAAGTAAAAACACATAATCATATCAATTAATGCAAAACATCTACAATGAAAATCCAGTGTTATTTCATGAAAAACACTCAAGAAAGCAGGAATAAAAGGAAATTTGTTCAATATGGAAAAGAGTAGTACAAAAAGCCACAGCAAACATCATGCTCAACGTTAAAGACTGAAAGATTTACTCCTGAAATCAGGAACAGGGCCAGGAAGCTGGCCTTCATCACCGTTACTCAATAGTGTACTGGAAGTTCTACCCAGAATCTTGAGGAAAGAAAGAAAAGGCATCCATGGGTGAATGGAAAAATTAAAACCGTGTCTCTTCACAGAACATAGGTCACATCATCTTATATATAAAACTACCTATAATCAGCAAAGAAATTATTTGAGCTAATCAACTAATTAATAAGCAAAGTTACAGAACAAAACATCAATTCATGAAAATCTATCTTATATGCATACGCTGGCAAAAAATAATCTGAAAAAGAATTTATGAGAACAATTCCATTTTTAAGAATGTCAACATCAATATTTAGGAGTATGTTTAATCAAGGTACGAGACTTGTTTTTATGTATGTAAAGTTGTATGTTGGAAATTACTGGAAAGTCAATTACTTTTCAAAACATCATGTATGTCAACAGCATGCCAGAAAAGCAGAGAAAACATCAAACTTCCATATAGAAGCCAAGCCTTACCCAGATCCAGTTCACCCAAAGTCCACATGTCATTTAGAGGCACTGTGGGAAGGTTATATTAGGAGCCGCCGTGTTCCGTGTTGTGGACGACCTGGATATGGTAGAAACAGTGGGATTTTTGAATTCCAATTTTCCACTTCAGTCCACAAAAAAACTATTAGAACTAATAAATCAATTCAGTAAAGTTGCAAAATCAATACACAGAAATCAGTTGCCTTTCTAAACACTAATAATGAACCATCAGAAAGAGAAAGAAAGCAACCCTATTTACAACTGCATCAAAAAGAACAAAATACCTGGGAATAAAGTCAACCAAGGAGGTGAAAGACCTGCACACTGAAAACTTGAAGACATTGATGAAGACATTGAAAGACACACCAATAAATGGAAAGATATCCTGTTCTCATGGAATGGAACAATTAATATTGTTAAAATATCCATGCTACCCGAAGCAGTGGACACAGGGAATGCAATCCCTCCCAAAATTCCATGGTATTTCCCCCCAAAATAGAGCAAATCCTCCTAATATCTGTGGGGAACCACAAAGGACCCCAAATAGCCAAAGAAACCCTGAAAAAAGAGAACGGGCTGGAGGCATCTCCCTCCCTGACGTCACACTCTGCTGAGAAGCTACAGTCACCAAAACAGTGTGGAACTGGCTCAAAACGGGCGCAGGGACCAGAGGAACAGGACAGAGAGACCAGAATTCAACCCACACGGACGGGGTCGGTGAATTTATGACACAGGGACCAAGGGCACACCAAGGAGCACGACACTCCCCACGATAAATGGTGCTGGGAAAACTGGACGCCCCATAACTCACGCTGGCTACCCTGCACACAAACCTGACCAAACACCCAGCTTTCCACGCCAAGCCCTCCCTCGCTCACACGAAGACGGACCCCCTCAACGGTCAGTCGCCCACAGGAAGCTTCTCCCCACTTTTCCTCACCGTCTCTTCACCTTTTCCTCAGGCATCACCTGGGTCCTCAGGAAACCTAGTTCCCCAGTCAGCGTGGACGCAGCCCCATTTTGTCCTGAAGCCGAAACCCCAGCGAGTCCTAAGGAGACGGAGACCGAGCTCCTCTCAGCAGAGACGCTGAGCCGGGCGTCCTACCCGAAGGCCCCCGCCCCCGCCCCCGCGCCTGAGGCGGCTCAACTCCTCTCAGCTGCCCTCACAATGGAGTTCCATGGAAGGAGCATGCGCTGTGGGTCAGAGAGGCGAACTCGGCGCCACCCTGTGGTCAGTGCAGGAAGTGCAGGCCGCGCCTCCCTCACAGGTCACTGGGGGCAGCGTGCCCTACTGACAGGACTGCTGAATCCATTAAACTGGAAATTCAAACGAAAATGGAGTCTCTATCCCAAAAGTTTTCTAAAAGTAGTTAAGGAACAATTAATTGGAAACCATTTGGAATGAAGTGAATGTAGATGCAAACTTTACAACTTATACCAAATTCACTCAGAGTTATTCAGAGGCAAATTTTATTTTAGTTTATAATTTATGTTTGGCTGCGTTGGGTCTTCGTTGCTGCATGTGGGCTTTCTCTAGTTGCTTCGAGCGGGGCTACTCTTCGTTGCGGTGCACGGGCTTCTCATTGCGGTGGCTTCTCTTGTGAGCGAGCACGGGCTCTAGGCGCGCAGGCTTCAGTAGTTGTGCCGCGCAGGCTTGGTTGCTCTGCGGCATGTGGGATCTTCCCGGACCAGGGCTCGAGCCCGTGTCCCCTGCATTGGCAGGCGGACTCTTAACCACTGCGTCACCAGGGAAGTCCCCACAGACAAACTTTAAATACAAAACTATTCAAGGGGCTCCCCTGGTGGCGCAGTGGTTGAGAATCTGCCTGCTAATGCAGGGGACACGGGTTCGAGCCCTGGTCTGGGAAGATCCCACATGCCGCGGAGCAACCAGGCCCGTGAGCCACAACTCCTGAACCTGCGCGTCTGGAGCCTGTGCTCCGCAACAAGACAGGCCGCGATAGTGAGAGGCCCGCGCACCGCGATGAAGAGTGGCCCCCGCTTGCCACAACTAGAGAAAGCCTTCGCACAGAAACGAAGACCCAACACAGCCAAAAATAAATAAATTATTTAATCAATTAAAAAGAAAAGCTGTCTCTCAAATTTAACTTCCAGAATATATTCAGGAAAAACGCATACGCCCTTTTTGGCCAACCAAAGAAGCGGGCAATGCAAATCAACACTACAAAGAGGTATCACTTCGAATCAGAAAAAAGGACCATCCTCACAAAGGGTAAAAACCAGATATGCAGGACAAGGAGAGGAGAAAAGGGAGCCTCGTTACGCTGAAGGGGGGAATGTAAATTGCCAACGGCCACTCTGGAGAAGTGTGCTGTGTTTCCTAAAACATCTAAAAAACAGAGCTACAAAGCATAGGGCGCTTCCACTCATGGGCCTATATGTTGGAAAATCCAAAAATCCACCGGACGCAGGCACCCCGTTTACTGCTGCTATGTTTACAACAGCCTCGACTTGGGTACAACTTCATAGTCCTTGGAAGGAAAAAATGGTGAAAGAAAATTTGATACTTAAGCACAACGGAATATTACTCAGCCCTGAAATCAATGAAATGAGGCCAGTTGCAGCAACTCAGGGGGACTTATGTATGGTCATTGAGAGTGAAATCAGTTAGACAGCAAGAGAAACTTATCATATCACTTATAAAGGGAATCTAAAAATCGCCAACCGTGAACTGAATTACAAACAGAACACCATCACACATTTACAAAACACACTTACAGCTGCTTAAGGGGAAAAGTGTGGTGCGGTGATGCATAAACCAGGAGGTTGAAATTGGCACAGATACCGTTCCATACGCCAATAATGTAATCGCCAAGACATACTCATGGTTCAAGGAACGGGACTCAGCACACTCTATTCACAGAAAAAACATATATCTGACTACTAGAAACTAGAAAAGAATTTATTGATGTCTCTCTGTAAGTGACTCAAGTACAGCACCAAGAAACACAACATTGCAAATCAGCTCCAGCCCATTATAAAAATTAATTATAAAAAGAGAAAGACAGTGAGAGAGAGAGGAATTCTTACAAAATTCAATCAGGGGCTGTGAGGCAACTGGACTGACCACATCTACACTCACAGCTGAATGGGACGTAAGGCTGGACACCCTAACCCTAAACCCTAACCCTAACCCAACCCTAACCCTACCTTAACCCTAACCCTAACCCAACACTAACCCTAACCCTAAACCTAAACCCTAACCCTAACCCCTAACCCTAACCCAACCCTAAGCCTAACCCTAACCCCTAGCCCTAGCCCTAGCCCTAACCCTGACCCTAACCCCTAACCCTTAACCCCTAACCCCTAACCCTAACCAAGTTCACAAGTAAACTTCTCGCCCACCTGGAGAGAGTGATTTCATTTGAAAGAGTAAAGACACAATCAGCTCAGTAATTGGCCACGGGGGCTGGAGGGGCCAAGGTTAACCTGAGCTGGAGGAACGTGGGTGCCTGCCTGGATGCTCAGAGGCCAAGGGCTGTTCTGAGACCTGCTTGGACACCCGTGCAGATGGAACAAAGGATCCGCCCAGTCCCAAGAGGGCCCCACCGGCCCTCACGAACGCAACACCAGACTTCCCAGGTGGCGCAGTGGTTAAGAATCCACCTGCCAATGCAGGAGACACGGGTTTGAGCCCTGGTCAGGGAAGATCCCACATGCTGTGGAGCAACTAAGCCCGTGCACCACAACTACTGAGCCTGCGCTCTAGAACCCGCGAGCCCCAACTGCTGAAGCCCACGCGCTTAGAGCCTGTGCTCTGCAACAAGAGAAGCCACCGCAATGAGAAGCCCCCACTCGCCGCAACTAGAGAAAGCCTCCGGGCAGCAATGCAGACCCAACACAGCCCAAAATTAATTAATTAGTTAATTAATTAATTAAGAAAAAAAAAAGGCAGCACCTGGGGGCTGGCAGACTGATGCACCAAGTCTTACATCACGTCTACTTAGTATCCTGCATGTCAGGGCCATGCTGGACCTGGGGCTGCCCAGACAGAGTGGGGCCTGCATCACCCTTCCCAGGAGGGAGGGTGGAGGGAAACCCTGCATGACCTCTGAGGCCCTAAGAACCCTTGACTAAGGCTGAGCTCAATTTGAAACAGTGGGTGACCAGAGCAGACATTTCATTCATCTATCAATGAGAATCCAGCACTGGAGGAGCAGAAAACAATGGCCTCGCTCAACCTTGACGCTAATCCTGACATGGACCCTAACCCTAAACTCTGATCCTGACCCTAAGCCCTGACCTAACCTTAGCCTAACCCGTACCCTAAACCTGTACCTTACCCTAACCCATGCTCTACCCGTAGCCTACCTGTACCCCAATTCTAACCCATACCCTAACACCCACTCTAACACAGAACCCTAACACCCTGAGACCAAAACCATAAACCTTAACCAATAAGCAAAACCATAACCATAACCAAACCATAAAATATAGTCATTAACCATACCCATAAATAACTCATTAACCATAAAACTTAAACCATAACAGCAACCATAAACCATACACAGCCCCAACCCTCACACCAGCCCCAGCCCTAATGCTAACCCTCCAAACCACTTACACCAAGCCAAGTCTAATCAGATTATACAACTACATCTTGAAAAAGAAAACTGGGGAATTCTCTGGTGGCCCAGTGGTTAGGACTCTGTGCTTTCACTGCCAAGGGCTCGGGTTCGATCCCTGACTGGGGAACTAAGATCCCACAAGCCATGGGACGTGGCCAAAATAAATAAATAATTAAAATGAAATAAAACCACTATTTTAAAAAAGATTTTAAAAATAAAGGAAAAAAACAAGAAAACTACCCCAGTACAACTTATAAATAGGAATGTAAAAATCTATCACACAATAATAGCAACATGAAACCAACAGAACTTTAAATGGATAATGCCATAAGCAAGTATCTCTACACCAGGAATTTCAGGTTGCTCAACATATGAAAAGTAAGCAATGTATTCAACCACAATAATGGTGTGAAGTAAAAACACATAATCATATCAATTAATGCAAAACATCTACAATGAAAATCCAGTGTTATTTCATGAAAAACACTCAAGAAAGCAGGAATAAAAGGAAATTTGTTCAATATGGAAAAGAGTAGTACAAAAAGCCACAGCAAACATCATGCTCAACGTTAAAGACTGAAAGATTTACTCCTGAAATCAGGAACAGGGCCAGGAAGCTGGCCTTCATCACCGTTACTCAATAGTGTACTGGAAGTTCTACCCAGAATCTTGAGGAAAGAAAGAAAAGGCATCCATGGGTGAATGGAAAAATTAAAACCGTGTCTCTTCACAGAACATAGGTCACATCATCTTATATATAAAACTACCTATAATCAGCAAAGAAATTATTTGAGCTAATCAACTAATTAATAAGCAAAGTTACAGAACAAAACATCAATTCATGAAAATCTATCTTATATGCATACGCTGGCAAAAAATAATCTGAAAAAGAATTTATGAGAACAATTCCATTTTTAAGAATGTCAACATCAATATTTAGGAGTATGTTTAATCAAGGTACGAGACTTGTTTTTATGTATGTAAAGTTGTATGTTGGAAATTACTGGAAAGTCAATTACTTTTCAAAACATCATGTATGTCAACAGCATGCCAGAAAAGCAGAGAAAACATCAAACTTCCATATAGAAGCCAAGCCTTACCCAGATCCAGTTCACCCAAAGTCCACATGTCATTTAGAGGCACTGTGGGAAGGTTATATTAGGAGCCGCCGTGTTCCGTGTTGTGGACGACCTGGATATGGTAGAAACAGTGGGATTTTTGAATTCCAATTTTCCACTTCAGTCCACAAAAAAACTATTAGAACTAATAAATCAATTCAGTAAAGTTGCAAAATCAATACACAGAAATCAGTTGCCTTTCTAAACACTAATAATGAACCATCAGAAAGAGAAAGAAAGCAACCCTATTTACAACTGCATCAAAAAGAACAAAATACCTGGGAATAAAGTCAACCAAGGAGGTGAAAGACCTGCACACTGAAAACTTGAAGACATTGATGAAGACATTGAAAGACACACCAATAAATGGAAAGATATCCTGTTCTCATGGAATGGAACAATTAATATTGTTAAAATATCCATGCTACCCGAAGCAGTGGACACAGGGAATGCAATCCCTCCCAAAATTCCATGGTATTTCCCCCCAAAATAGAGCAAATCCTCCTAATATCTGTGGGGAACCACAAAGGACCCCAAATAGCCAAAGAAACCCTGAAAAAAGAGAACGGGCTGGAGGCATCTCCCTCCCTGACGTCACACTCTGCTGAGAAGCTACAGTCACCAAAACAGTGTGGAACTGGCTCAAAACGGGCGCAGGGACCAGAGGAACAGGACAGAGAGACCAGAATTCAACCCACACGGACGGGGTCGGTGAATTTATGACACAGGGACCAAGGGCACACCAAGGAGCACGACACTCCCCACGATAAATGGTGCTGGGAAAACTGGACGCCCCATAACTCACGCTGGCTACCCTGCACACAAACCTGACCAAACACCCAGCTTTCCACGCCAAGCCCTCCCTCGCTCACACGAAGACGGACCCCCTCAACGGTCAGTCGCCCACAGGAAGCTTCTCCCCACTTTTCCTCACCGTCTCTTCACCTTTTCCTCAGGCATCACCTGGGTCCTCAGGAAACCTAGTTCCCCAGTCAGCGTGGACGCAGCCCCATTTTGTCCTGAAGCCGAAACCCCAGCGAGTCCTAAGGAGACGGAGACCGAGCTCCTCTCAGCAGAGACGCTGAGCCGGGCGTCCTACCCGAAGGCCCCCGCCCCCGCCCCCGCGCCTGAGGCGGCTCAACTCCTCTCAGCTGCCCTCACAATGGAGTTCCATGGAAGGAGCATGCGCTGTGGGTCAGAGAGGCGAACTCGGCGCCACCCTGTGGTCAGTGCAGGAAGTGCAGGCCGCGCCTCCCTCACAGGTCACTGGGGGCAGCGTGCCCTACTGACAGGACTGCTGAATCCATTAAACTGGAAATTCAAACGAAAATGGAGTCTCTATCCCAAAAGTTTTCTAAAAGTAGTTAAGGAACAATTAATTGGAAACCATTTGGAATGAAGTGAATGTAGATGCAAACTTTACAACTTATACCAAATTCACTCAGAGTTATTCAGAGGCAAATTTTATTTTAGTTTATAATTTATGTTTGGCTGCGTTGGGTCTTCGTTGCTGCATGTGGGCTTTCTCTAGTTGCTTCGAGCGGGGCTACTCTTCGTTGCGGTGCACGGGCTTCTCATTGCGGTGGCTTCTCTTGTGAGCGAGCACGGGCTCTAGGCGCGCAGGCTTCAGTAGTTGTGCCGCGCAGGCTTGGTTGCTCTGCGGCATGTGGGATCTTCCCGGACCAGGGCTCGAGCCCGTGTCCCCTGCATTGGCAGGCGGACTCTTAACCACTGCGTCACCAGGGAAGTCCCCACAGACAAACTTTAAATACAAAACTATTCAAGGGGCTCCCCTGGTGGCGCAGTGGTTGAGAATCTGCCTGCTAATGCAGGGGACACGGGTTCGAGCCCTGGTCTGGGAAGATCCCACATGCCGCGGAGCAACCAGGTCCGTGAGCCACAACTCCTGAACCTGCGCGTCTGGAGCCTGTGCTCCGCAACAAGACAGGCCGCGATAGTGAGAGGCCCGCGCACCGCGATGAAGAGTGGCCCCCGCTTGCCACAACTAGAGAAAGCCTTCGCACAGAAACGAAGACCCAACACAGCCAAAAATAAATAAATTATTTAATCAATTAAAAAGAAAAGCTGTCTCTCAAATTTAACTTCCAGAATATATTCAGGAAAAACGCATACGCCCTTTTTGGCCAACCAAAGAAGCGGGCAATGCAAATCAACACTACAAAGAGGTATCACTTCGAATCAGAAAAAAGGACCATCCTCACAAAGGGTAAAAACCAGATATGCAGGACAAGGAGAGGAGAAAAGGGAGCCTCGTTACGCTGAAGGGGGGAATGTAAATTGCCAACGGCCACTCTGGAGAAGTGTGCTGTGTTTCCTAAAACATCTAAAAAACAGAGCTACAAAGCCTAGGGCGCTTCCACTCATGGGCCTATATGTTGGAAAATCCAAAAATCCACCGGACGCAGGCACCCCGTTTACTGCTGCTATGTTTACAACAGCCTCGACTTGGGTACAACTTCATAGTCCTTGGAAGGAAAAAATGGTGAAAGAAAATTTGATACTTAAGCACAACGGAATATTACTCAGCCCTGAAATCAATGAAATGAGGCCAGTTGCAGCAACTCAGGGGGACTTATGTATGGTCATTGAGAGTGAAATCAGTTAGACAGCAAGAGAAACTTATCATATCACTTATAAAGGGAATCTAAAAATCGCCAACCGTGAACTGAATTACAAACAGAACACCATCACACATTTACAAAACACACTTACAGCTGCTTAAGGGGAAAAGTGTGGTGCGGTGATGCATAAACCAGGAGGTTGAAATTGGCACAGATACCGTTCCATACGCCAATAATGTAATCGCCAAGACATACTCATGGTTCAAGGAACTGGACTCAGCACACTCTATTCACAGAAAAAACATATATCTGACTACTAGAAACTAGAAAAGAATTTATTGATGTCTCTCTGTAAGTGACTCAAGTGGATGTACAGCACCAAGAAACACAACATTGCAAATCAGCTCCAGCCCATTATAAAAATTAATTATAAAAAGAGAAAGACAGTGAGAGAGAGAGGAATTCTTACAAAATTCAATCAGGGGCTGTGAGGCAACTGGACTGACCACATCTACACTCACAGCTGAATGGGACGTAAGGCTGGACACCCTAACCCTAAACCCTAACCCTAACCCAACCCTAACCCTACCTTAACCCTAACCCTAACCCAACACTAACCCTAACCCTAAACCTAAACCCTAACCCTAACCCCTAACCCTAACCCAACCCTAAGCCTAACCCTAACCCCTAGCCCTAGCCCTAGCCCTAACCCTGACCCTAACCCCTAACCCTTAACCCCTAACCCCTAACCCTAACCAAGTTCACAAGTAAACTTCTCGCCCACCTGGAGAGAGTGATTTCATTTGAAAGAGTAAAGACACAATCAGCTCAGTAATTGGCCACGGGGGCTGGAGGGGCCAAGGTTAACCTGAGCTGGAGGAACGTGGGTGCCTGCCTGGATGCTCAGAGGCCAAGGGCTGTTCTGAGACCTGCTTGGACACCCGTGCAGATGGAACAAAGGATCCGCCCAGTCCCAAGAGGGCCCCACCGGCCCTCACGAACGCAACACCAGACTTCCCAGGTGGCGCAGTGGTTAAGAATCCACCTGCCAATGCAGGAGACACGGGTTTGAGCCCTGGTCAGGGAAGATCCCACATGCTGTGGAGCAACTAAGCCCGTGCACCACAACTACTGAGCCTGCGCTCTAGAACCCGCGAGCCCCAACTGCTGAAGCCCACGCGCTTAGAGCCTGTGCTCTGCAACAAGAGAAGCCACCGCAATGAGAAGCCCCCACTCGCCGCAACTAGAGAAAGCCTCCGGGCAGCAATGCAGACCCAACACAGCCCAAAATTAATTAATTAGTTAATTAATTAATTAAGAAAAAAAAAAGGCAGCACCTGGGGGCTGGCAGACTGATGCACCAAGTCTTACATCACGTCTACTTAGTATCCTGCATGTCAGGGCCATGCTGGACCTGGGGCTGCCCAGACAGAGTGGGGCCTGCATCACCCTTCCCAGGAGGGAGGGTGGAGGGAAACCCTGCATGACCTCTGAGGCCCTAAGAACCCTTGACTAAGGCTGAGCTCAATTTGAAACAGTGGGTGACCAGAGCAGACATTTCATTCATCTATCAATGAGAATCCAGCACTGGAGGAGCAGAAAACAATGGCCTCGCTCAACCTTGACGCTAATCCTGACATGGACCCTAACCCTAAACTCTGATCCTGACCCTAAGCCCTGACCTAACCTTAGCCTAACCCGTACCCTAAACCTGTACCTTACCCTAACCCATGCTCTACCCGTAGCCTACCTGTACCCCAATTCTAACCCATACCCTAACACCCACTCTAACACAGAACCCTAACACCCTGAGACCAAAACCATAAACCTTAACCAATAAGCAAAACCATAACCATAACCAAACCATAAAATATAGTCATTAACCATACCCATAAATAACTCATTAACCATAAAACTTAAACCATAACAGCAACCATAAACCATACACAGCCCCAACCCTCACACCAGCCCCAGCCCTAATGCTAACCCTCCAAACCACTTACACCAAGCCAAGTCTAATCAGATTATACAACTACATCTTGAAAAAGAAAACTGGGGAATTCTCTGGTGGCCCAGTGGTTAGGACTCTGTGCTTTCACTGCCAAGGGCTCGGGTTCGATCCCTGACTGGGGAACTAAGATCCCACAAGCCATGGGACGTGGCCAAAATAAATAAATAAGTAAAATGAAATAAAACCACTATTTTAAAAAAGATTTTAAAAATAAAGGAAAAAAACAAGAAAACTACCCCAGTACAACTTATAAATAGGAATGTAAAAATCTATCACACAATAATAGCAACATGAAACCAACAGAACTTTAAATGGATAATGCCATAAGCAAGTATCTCTACACCAGGAATTTCAGGTTGCTCAACATATGAAAAGTAAGCAATGTATTCAACCACAATAATGGTGTGAAGTAAAAACACATAATCATATCAATTAATGCAAAACATCTACAATGAAAATCCAGTGTTATTTCATGAAAAACACTCAAGAAAGCAGGAATAAAAGGAAATTTGTTCAATATGGAAAAGAGTAGTACAAAAAGCCACAGCAAACATCATGCTCAACGTTAAAGACTGAAAGATTTACTCCTGAAATCAGGAACAGGGCCAGGAAGCTGGCCTTCATCACCGTTACTCAGTAGTGTACTGGAAGTTCTACCCAGAATCTTGAGGAAAGAAAGAAAAGGCATCCATGGGTGAATGGAAAAATTAAAACCGTGTCTCTTCACAGAACATAGGTCACATCATCTTATATATAAAACTACCTATAATCAGCAAAGAAATTATTTGAGCTAATCAACTAATTAATAAGCAAAGTTACAGAACAAAACATCAATTCATGAAAATCTATCTTATATGCATACGCTGGCAAAAAATAATCTGAAAAAGAATTTATGAGAACAATTCCATTTTTAAGAATGTCAACATCAATATTTAGGAGTATATTTAATCAAGGTACAAGACTTGTTTTTATGTATGTAAAGTTGTATGTTTGAAATTACTGGAAAGTCAATTACTTTTCAAAACATCATGTATGTCAACAGCATGCCAGAAAAGCAGAGAAAACATCAAACTTCCATATAGAAGCCAAGCCTTACCCAGATCCAGTTCACCCAAAGTCCACATGTCATTTAGAGGCACTGTGGGAAGGTTATATTAGGAGCCGCCGTGTTCCGTGTTGTGGACGACCTGGATATGGTAGAAACAGTGGGATTTTTGAATTCCAATTTTCCACTTCAGTCCACAAAAAAACTATTAGAACTAATAAATCAATTCAGTAAAGTTGCAAAATCAATACACAGAAATCAGTTGCCTTTCTAAACACTAATAATGAACCATCAGAAAGAGAAAGAAAGCAACCCTATTTACAACTGCATCAAAAAGAACAAAATACCTGGGAATAAAGTCAACCAAGGAGGTGAAAGACCTGCACACTGAAAACTTGAAGACATTGATGAAGACATTGAAAGACACACCAATAAATGGAAAGATATCCTGTTCTCATGGAATGGAACAATTAATATTGTTAAAATATCCATGCTACCCGAAGCAGTGGACACAGTGAATGCAATCCCTCCCAAAATTCCATGGTATTTCCCCCCAAAATAGAGCAAATCCTCCTAATATCTGTGGGGAACCACAAAGGACCCCAAATAGCCAAAGAAACCCTGAAAAAAGAGAACGGGCTGGAGGCATCTCCCTCCCTGACGTCACACTCTGCTGAGAAGCTACAGTCACCAAAACAGTGTGGAACTGGCTCAAAACGGGCGCAGGGACCAGAGGAACAGGACAGAGAGACCAGAATTCAACCCACACGGACGGGGTCGGTGAATTTATGACACAGGGACCAAGGGCACACCAAGGAGCACGACACTCCCCACGATAAATGGTGCTGGGAAAACTGGACGCCCCATAACTCACGCTGGCTACCCTGCACACAAACCTGACCAAACACCCAGCTTTCCACGCCAAGCCCTCCCTCGCTCACACGAAGACGGACCCCCTCAACGGTCAGTCGCCCACAGGAAGCTTCTCCCCACTTTTCCTCACCGTCTCTTCACCTTTTCCTCAGGCATCACCTGGGTCCTCAGGAAACCTAGTTCCCCAGTCAGCGTGGACGCAGCCCCATTTTGTCCTGAAGCCGAAACCCCAGCGAGTCCTAAGGAGACGGAGACCGAGCTCCTCTCAGCAGAGACGCTGAGCCGGGCGTCCTACCCGAAGGCCCCCGCCCCCGCCCCCGCCCCCGCCCCCGCGCCTGAGGCGGCTCAACTCCTCTCAGCTGCCCTCACAATGGAGTTCCATGGAAGGAGCATGCGCTGTGGGTCAGAGAGGCGAACTCGGCGCCACCCTGTGGTCAGTGCAGGAAGTGCAGGCCGCGCCTCCCTCACAGGTCACTGGGGGCAGCGTGCCCTACTGACAGGACTGCTGAATCCATTAAACTGGAAATTCAAACGAAAATGGAGTCTCTATCCCAAAAGTTTTCTAAAAGTAGTTAAGGAACAATTAATTGGAAACCATTTGGAATGAAGTGAATGTAGATGCAAACTTTACAACTTATACCAAATTCACTCAGAGTTATTCAGAGGCAAATTTTATTTTAGTTTATAATTTATGTTTGGCTGCGTTGGGTCTTCGTTGCTGCATGTGGGCTTTCTCTAG